>NW_024344241.1:7526689-7531744 GCF_902729225.1 Pteropus medius | reverse complement strand
CGTTGAAGGAAAGGTAAAGAGCTTCCCAGACAAAAATAAGCTGAAGGAATTTATGAACACCAAGCCAGTATTACAGGAAATGTTGGAGGGACTTCTTTAAGAGGAAAAAGTATCAAAAACAGGAATAAAGAATGGTAATGACTACATTCCTATCAAGTACCTCAAATGGAAAAGAATTAAGTGTTCCAACCAAAAGATAGGGTGGCTGAATGCGTAAGAAAACAAGACCCTGACATAGGCTGCCTACAAGAGACTCAGTTCAGATTAAAAGACACAACAAGCTAAAAGGAAGTGGATGAAAAAAGATATTATCCCAATGGACCTAGAGAGAAGAATTATGCTGAATGAAGTATGTCAGATAAAGACAAATATCACATGATTTCACATACATGTGGAATCTAAAGAACAAAATAAACAACAAAAAAATAGAAACAAACTCATACAGATAATATTTTGAGGGTACTAGATGGGAGAGGAATTGGGGGGTTGGTGAAAAGAACAAAGGAATTAAGAAGTACAAATGGACAGTTACAACACAGACATGTAGATATAAAGTATAGCATAAGGAAAATAGTTAACAATATTGTAATAAATATGTAAGGGAGAAGTGGATACTAGATTTAGTGGGGAGATCACCTTGTGAGTTATGTAGATCTCTAATCACTATGCTGTACAACTGAAACTAGTATATTATTATATGCCAACTATAATAGAAAAAATCTCATTGAATTGTAAAATAAAAATAATCACATAAAAATAAAAAACAGAAATAACCATTAAAACAGTTATTTTAGCTGGCAGCACTTAAAATTGGTAATTTGTATATTTCTGAAAAGTTGCATAGCTTAAAAGTTCTACAGATGAAAGACAATTCATTGCTGATTAACTGTTAGGCAGTTTTAATTAAGAGGAAATAATACATTTAAAATTGTAACTCAGTAGATAATCCTAGATTTAATTAATTAAAATGTAATTAAGCGACTTGTTTTATTCTTTGGGCTGCATCCTGATATTGTTTAACCTTTAACGATATTAACATATTTTAGCTTTCTTATGTAGGAGTTTATTTTCTACTCTTGGGGGAAAAAATAGAACTTGAGATCATGGTCTATATTCAGAGAAAGTTTTACTGCCTTGGTTTCATATTTAAAACTTTAATTTATAAGAAGTAAATTACATGGTCTTCAATTTAAGAAGAGACGAATACACATGTTGAGAAAAACAGATCTCAAACTAAAAAGAACACATCAAAACACAACTAGTTGTAAAGCTTTAGAGAACTTAATAGTAAATCAACTTTTTTTTAAAAAAAGTGACTTATTTGAAAAGAGGGAAGGTCATTTGGAACTTTATTTGTCAAAGACATATAAATTGTAAATGCGTCTAAAACAAGAGTTGAACTATTCTTTTATGAACTAGTGAGTTTTTCTCATGGCTAAAAGGTCTGTGCGTCTGTCTGTGTGTGTATATACATGTATGTTATAAATGTGAGATAATTTTCTAACTCTGGATGGTATTGCTAAAATTAATTTAAAGGCAAGCATTGGTAAGAATTTGGGTATTCTGAAGTTCTCAGAAATATAGAATGTAATCCAAATGCTTTTCAAGCTCATGTGATCTAAGATTAATCTTTAGTAAATAAAAGTTAAAGTTGGTTTAAGCAGAACAGACATGTATTTCAAGTTATGGATATTAAACACAATATTTATTTTACCTAGTTTACAAAGACAAGTCCATTTTAATAACTGACTTTGATATCTATAAAATATGCTTCCAGAAGATGGTTATATACTGTCTTCATAAATGTGCCACACTAAAGAATGGTAATTGTTTACATCTTAGTTTTCATTAGAAATTGAGGCTCTAAGGGTTAAAATCTCAATATATGCAGCAATAACTTTTCAGTGTCCTAGATAGGCCCCTGGAATATCTCAAGAGATTTGTCTTTTCTGATAAACTGCATGGAAAGCATTGTAAAATAAGTGATGAAAAACTTCTAGGGTATGTTATATGGGTAAACAATGGTTGTAAAATAAAATAGTTGGGGCTAAAGAAAACCAAGATAGCCACTTGGTTTTTCAAGGCTCCCTGGCAAACCCCATTTTTTTGGTTTTTGCATTCTTTCATGCATCGTAGTGCATTTAAGCTGGACTTAAATTACGTGAAGGAATTTATGACCTGACATTATTGAGAGAAACCTTACGCCTTTGCCAAAATTTAATAAAGTCACTTCAAGAAAATGCCAAATAGGTAACCACTTCATTTCATAGTGAGCTCCCAGGAGATTATTGACTACCACCTGGAGATTTTGTTTATTGGAATAGATATCAAAAACTCTCCAAACTTGTTGGAAGGGATCTTATCAGGTGCCCAGCTGCAAATGCACATTTGCCCTCCTCTATGCCACTTGCCTCTACCTACAACAGGCACCAAAGACTCCTCAAGGAAAAGCCACTGACATCAGAGGCAGACACCTATCCCAAGACACTGAGAAGGTCTGTACACTTATTAACTGATATTGAACTGAGAATCCATTTTGTTTGATTGGCTTTACTAGTCGGCTAATGATATTAGTCATAATGATAGACACTTGTTCTTTGGGATTTTCTATACAGTCCAACTGTTTAAGATTATTAAAGATGAATAAGATAACAGTTAATACTCTTATATTTTACGTAAATGATACACTAGATACCAAATATAGAAAAATGAGACAGAATGCGAAAGTCAGATTGTGCTGGCTAGAAAATTACTGCTTGGCTATTGCCCATGGGGACATAGGCTATCACCCATGGGAACATAACATTCTAACAATAAGCTTTCTGCTTCTGTACCTCCTCACTTGCACAACCGACCTGTGGGTTGACAGTTAGTAAAAATAGACTTGTGTGTTCAAACAGAATGAAAAATGGGGTTTAGGGCTTAAAAACCCTGTACCTCCACATTTCGGGGCTGCTTAATTTGGGGTCTGCGTACCCCTGGCAGACCCAGCTGGCTGAATAAAGAGTGTCTTTCCTATAACTCACTGATGTCTGTGTGTCTATCGGGGGCTGGCGGCTACAACAAGATCATGATAGTGCATGGGATAGAAATGACCCAGTGTTTTTTCGTAATGTAGGCCAAAAGACCTGACTGCCTTCCATTTACCTGCCCATTGCTTTTTAAGAAAATTTGGCCTAGACCTACATTCCATGATTATGATATAACACCACCCCCCATGGTCCACCATTTCAAGAGGTCAATACTTAGACTTCCTAGAAATGAGCTTTCCTAGAGCTGTGAGACCACATTGTCGGACCAAAAGGTTAGTCCATCAATGCATCCTTGAACTGATTTACCAAGAAGGAGAATTGTGGATGAAAAATGGGTTCTATGGGAGGTAATCTCACAGAGTGATCTGATTAAAAATTCCTAACTGGGCAGGTCATGGTGAATAGTCATGTCCCAGCATATAACTTCTTTAAACAGGCTTGTCTTGGTCTTAACCAAGCCCTGTCCATTGTTTCCCTGCATCTAGGTTAACAAACCTTTGAAATGCCTCCTGTTTCAAACCCCTCCTTTTAAAGCTTGACCACCCACAAGGTAGCACATAATCTTAACTATCCTGTAATCCAATCCCCACCCTACTATCTCCCACCTTCATGTAATCTTCCTTACTTCCCTCCTTAATTCCAAATGCATAAAACAAACTGCAAACTGTCTTTCTCAAGAGCATTTGAGATCTTGCTTCCTGACAATTGTCAGTTTTGCTTAAATAAACTCTCATAAAAATTCTTTACAGGTTTAGATGTTCTTTCTTCAACCTTTTTTATACAAACCTAGATTTTTCCTGATTGCTTTCTCCCACCTCTCTAAACTATCATCAATAGATTTCATGTAACTTTCCTTACATTTCTCCTTTTATTCTAAATATATAAAACAAGCTACAAAACTGTCATTCTCTGGAGCAGTTTTTTCAATCTTTTGAGATCTTCCTTCTGGGCATGCCCTCAAAATTTGGCTCAAATAAACTCTTATAAAACTTTTCTGTAGGTTTGGGGGTTCCTCTGTCAACAAACCCATCCTTTTTGAATTATAGTTCATGTAATTAAATATAGTAGAACTGTGTGGGGAATTTTAATGTTATATAGTACCTACTTGTTTTTCATTTAGAATCTGTGTTACATTTCTCTGCAATTCAACTTACTTAAAAAAAACCAACTAGATGTGATATTTTGTGATGTGGTAAAGTTATACTACCTCTAACATGAATTTCTTTGAACATTTGGATTCAATTACAAAATAGCAATACCTCAACTAAGTGGTTTGAATGTTATTTTCTACTTGGGAAAGTTAGAGTTCAAGAAGTTCTTTCTCAATGACTAAAGTAGGCAAGCATATAAACATGTTAACAATTTAGAATTTTCCCAAATTTAGACAAAATATTGCTTTAGCAATGAGCATTTGCAGGACTACCACTCAAAGAATTTTGCCTGACAGAAAAAGAAATGAAAATCAAAGTGACAAAAATTCAAGAATATTACGATTTTTAGATAATACAAGTTACAAGATATTCCTCACACACTTAAAATTTACACTTAAACATGCATATCCTCTGAAAATTGCACATCCCCAAACTTATGTTTAGCAAGGATATAAAAATGATAAAATTGCTATAAAGACTGTGATTGCTGGAGAAAACATCCTCGGTAGCCTTTGTATTAAAAAGGGCCTGTTTACTCTTTTTCCTTTAGTTATTACCTTCTGCAGTATACAAATTTATATTAATATTTTTTTGAAAAACTCAATTAGAAACACTGAGTTTACTACTTAAAAATAATCTAAAAATAATCTTCGATTTGTACAGCCCAATATAGACTCTGACTTCAGACCATAAGAGCACACTGTCATCTTGAAAAGTATAAAAGAGCAGTTATTTGCTGAATAGTTCTGTTTTTTATAAAAAATCACTTTAAAATTTTAAAAATTTCTCTTTTTCTTATAATTTTTTTCTGTATGTTCATGTCATTTTTTACCTAAGGTTACTCCCTTTCCAGGTGACCTATCCTCAGGGAA
>NW_024344241.1:7409245-7526678 GCF_902729225.1 Pteropus medius | reverse complement strand
TTTTTTATACAAACCTAGATTTTTCCTGATTGCTTTCTCCCACCTCTCTAAACTATCATCAATAGATTTCATGTAACTTTCCTTACATTTCTCCTTTTATTCTAAATATATAAAACAAGCTACAAAACTGTCATTCTCTGGAGCAGTTTTTTCAATCTTTTGAGATCTTCCTTCTGGGCATGCCCTCAAAATTTGGCTCAAATAAACTCTTATAAAACTTTTCTGTAGGTTTGGGGGTTCCTCTGTCAACAAACCCATCCTTTTTGAATTATAGTTCATGTAATTAAATATAGTAGAACTGTGTGGGGAATTTTAATGTTATATAGTACCTACTTGTTTTTCATTTAGAATCTGTGTTACATTTCTCTGCAATTCAACTTACTTAAAAAAAACCAACTAGATGTGATATTTTGTGATGTGGTAAAGTTATACTACCTCTAACATGAATTTCTTTGAACATTTGGATTCAATTACAAAATAGCAATACCTCAACTAAGTGGTTTGAATGTTATTTTCTACTTGGGAAAGTTAGAGTTCAAGAAGTTCTTTCTCAATGACTAAAGTAGGCAAGCATATAAACATGTTAACAATTTAGAATTTTCCCAAATTTAGACAAAATATTGCTTTAGCAATGAGCATTTGCAGGACTACCACTCAAAGAATTTTGCCTGACAGAAAAAGAAATGAAAATCAAAGTGACAAAAATTCAAGAATATTACGATTTTTAGATAATACAAGTTACAAGATATTCCTCACACACTTAAAATTTACACTTAAACATGCATATCCTCTGAAAATTGCACATCCCCAAACTTATGTTTAGCAAGGATATAAAAATGATAAAATTGCTATAAAGACTGTGATTGCTGGAGAAAACATCCTCGGTAGCCTTTGTATTAAAAAGGGCCTGTTTACTCTTTTTCCTTTAGTTATTACCTTCTGCAGTATACAAATTTATATTAATTTTTTTTTGAAAAACTCAATTAGAAACACTGAGTTTACTACTTAAAAATAATCTAAAAATAATCTTCGATTTGTACAGCCCAATATAGACTCTGACTTCAGACCATAAGAGCACACTGTCATCTTGAAAAGTATAAAAGAGCAGTTATTTGCTGAATAGTTCTGTTTTTTATAAAAAATCACTTTAAAATTTTAAAAATTTCTCTTTTTCTTATAATTTTTTTCTGTATGTTCATGTCATTTTTTACCTAAGGTTACTCCCTTTCCAGGTGACCTATCCTCAGGGAAAGAGAATTAAAAAATACTCCTCACTGTACATTATTTCTCAGTATTTTGAACTCAATAAAAGAAACACAAGTTTTCACTGCAAATCTCAGTTCACAGTATTAGAAATCATAAAACTGTAATGAAAAGCAAAAGCTCATCATAAAGGAGAAAATATCACTCAGGAAAGCCACTTGTAAACAATCTTAACTAAAGAACACCTCAAAATATTTTGCAGGAGGAATCCCTTAATTTATGGTAGTCAGTGAAGCATAGTAAAAAAAACCTCTGTGGCTTTAATTTCTTAACTCCAGCTGCTAATTAATCTGTTGTTTACTAATGATAGGACCTTAGACCTTAACAAAAAGCTTAACCTATTAAGCTTCCATGTTCTTCATTCATAAAATGAAGAAAACAATACAGACCAATGGTCTTGACAGAGCAGTTGTAGGAATTAAATGAGATATATGATGTGAACTCACTTTGAAAAAAAGAACAAATCAAATACAAGTTAATTTTGTCATAAAGATAAACAAAATAGTTCTATTATGGGGGGAGGGAGGCACATGTAGAGTAAAAAACAAAATGAAAGAGAGGCAGGCCTAGAAGAGATTGCTGGGCTGCACTCCAGTATGGTCACTGGGTGAGAAGAAGCACCATTTAATAAGCAAACCTAGGAGGCAGCACCTCAGGAGACTACTGGTCATAGAGTGCTAAGAAAGAGGAAAGAGGCCACAAGGCATGCCAAACTAAGGGGCCTTCTCTTAGTTGTTTTCATACACTTTTGAGCAATTCCATCATATCTGAACCTGTAGAGACAATTAGCTAAAGATTTAAATGTAAGACTGAAACCATAAAACTTTTAGAAGAAAACATGGACAGTAAACTCTCTGATATTACTAATAGGAATTTCTTTTCAGATGTATCTCCTCGGGCAAAGGAAACAAAAGAAAAATTAAACAAATGGGACTACATCAAACTAAAAAGTTTTTGTACAGAAAAGGAAACCATCAACAAAACAAAAAGACAACCCACTGTTTGAAAGAAGATATTCGCTAATGATACATCTGATAAGGGGTTAATATCCAAAGTTTATAAAGAACTTATACAACTCAACAACAAAAAAACAAACAATCCAATTAAAAAATGAGCAGAAGACCTGAACAGATACTTCTCCAAAGAAGAAATACAGATGGTTAACAGACATATGAAAAGATGCTCAAGGTTGCTAATCATCAGGGAAATGCAAATTAAACCCACAATGAGATATCACCTCACACCTATAAGAATGGCTATCATCAATAAATCAAAAAACTAGTGTTGGCGAAGATGCAGAGAAAAGGGATTGTTGGTGAGATTGCAAACTGGTACAGCCGCTATGGAAAACAGTATGGAGGCTCCTCAAAAAATTAAAAATGGATATACCTTTTGACCCAGCAATGCATTTCTGGGTATTTATCCAAAGAAAACCAAAACAATAATTCGTAAAGATCTATGCACTCCAATATTCATGGCAGCACAATTTACAATAGCCAAGATATGGAAGCAACCTAAGTCCCCATCAACAGACGATTGGATAAAGAAATTATGGTTCATATATACAATGGAATATTACTCAGCCATTAAAAAAATGAAATCCTACCATTTGCAATGACATAGATGGATGTGTTGGTTATTATGCTGAGTGAAATAAGTAAGACAGAGGAAGATAAATACCATATGATTTCATTTATATACGGTATCTAAGGAACAAAAAGAACAAACTAATCAAAAACAGACTCACAAATATAGTGGACAATTTGGTGATGAACAGAGGGGAGGGAGGTTAGGAGGCTGGGAGAATGGGTGAAGGGTTAAAGAAGTACAAATTAGTAGTTGATAGTTGGGCACAGGGAGCATGGCAGAGGGAATGCAGTTAGCATTAATATGATGGCTAATTGGAGGGCCAGGGGAGGGAAGGAGCAATTGGGGGGATTGTTTTATGAACATTATAACTGTCTGACCAATGTACTATATATTTGAAAATAATTCAAATAAATAAATTTATATATAAAAAAATAAACAAATCCACCCTCAAGCACCTTGGAAAAATAAATGATTCCAGATCTAGAGCAGGGAAAATACATATATAGTCTTGTCATATCAGAAAACAATGAAGCGAAGACTACTAAGGCTGTATCAAAAAAATGCAGAGGCCAAATGAAAAGATTCTCTGTGGTCACAGATTAGGCAATTTGAGCATCAAGAGACAACGGACTGAAACACAACAAAAACATTTAATTCTATGAGTCTACAATGATACTAAAAAAAAAGTCACCATTGGAGGATGGTGTACACTAACTCATTAAAAACTGGTAAAGTTTATTTTGCCTTTGATCATTTATTTTGCCTTTCCTACACCCCAGGGTAACCAAATACAAGCTTCTCTATTTAGAAGCAGTTCAGCCTATCAATGAAGAAGGAATAATAGAATCCAATTATTACCATTTTGCAACCTCTAATAAAATAATAGACCTTGATGATCTGCAATGGCTGCTAATACAAGAAAAAAACAAAACATTATATACCTCTTAATGGAATACACAAGACCAACTATGAAATACTCTTGCCTTCACCTCACCATCACCCCCCAACACACACCAAAAAAAGAATGAACTTTATCAAGCCTTTAAGCCTCCAGAAAATACGAGATGAAAGAACGCCATGGAAATGAAGTCAACCAAAGCCAAACTGTTAGATAGTTAGGTAGACAGAGACATGAGCAACTGGGGAATGAAGGCCCTTCTCAAAACCTCCCTGGAACACCCATTTTATGGTTATAAATTACCCTTACATCCTGAGAAACAAAGAAGTACAAAGTCATAAAATACAAGCCTTTTAATCCACAAGCACTTGCGAAGTCAGTCCTACACTAACCTTCCCATGACCTAGCCTCATTATACCAGTGTTATAATATCATGCCTATGCCCGAAAGTTCATAAATCTAATTATAGCAGATTGAACTCTGGGTAACCACATGTGCAGTAGGCAAAAGGTTACATAACAGCTAAATGTCAATCAAAATGACCTCACATGCCAATCACTTAGCACCACCCTTGTAACCACCCATCACGGCCCTAATATAATACAGACCTCCCCACTTCCACGATGTTACAGCCCTCTTTGCTGTAACCTGCCCCTCCTTGAAGTGTACTTTAATCAAACCTGTTTCTCTCTTGAAACGTGCTTTAATAAATCTTTTTTCTAAATCTCACTGATCTATAATTTTTTACTGTGTCAGCGAAAATAACCAAGGACCCATCAATACTAGCAGGGCAACAAAAGATTTCAGATCACCCCAATGGTAACAAAACTAAGAAAATAAGACATAACAAATGGCCAGTATTTTCAACAAAATAGATTGTGGGGAGGTGGGCAGTGAGAGGGGAAGAGAGGTAGAGAGAGGCATAAAGAGGGACAGAGGAAGAGGGGAAAGAAGGGAGGAGGAAGAGGAGGAGAAAGAGTGGGAGAGGGGGAGGGTGGAGAAAGAATGAGGAAAGGAAAGACAGAGGAGATTAAACACTTAAAGAGACTTAATTAATTAATCAATCAATTATAAACATGTACCTTATTTGGACCTTGATTCAAACAAATTTTAAAAATGAGACATTTGAGGAAATTTGAATACTGATATCTGATTATATTATTAACCTATTAAATACAATAATGGCAGTGCATTTATTTTTTTTGAGAATCATTTAGAGATACAGCAGGTCCTCCAATAAGGTCACTTCATTCAAAGTTGTCGTTATAACATTAATGAGATGCCACGGGAACTTAACACTTGTTTATATAAATTAAGCTATAGAAAAATTGGTTTTGTCATAGGTCGTTTTGTTAAAAGTCGCAGAATCTATCAACAACCTTAAATAACTTACTGTATAAGAAATATACACACCTGTAATATGCCCAGAATTTATTGTAAAAAAACTTGAGAGGAGGCGATCATGGAAAAATATAGAGGATACACATAAATTTTGCTACAAGTTAATAATTGTAGTTAGTATCTAAGTAACAGGTATGTAGAGGCTCAATATATGTACTATGATTTATATTTTAGTACATATTTGTACTAAATATTTAGTACATATTTGAAAATTTCTTTAATAATTCTTGATAATTTAATAATTCTTTAATAATTCTTGAATCATTTCAGTATTAAGGCAGAATATGAAAAAAAATTTAAAAGATTTTGGATTACTAAAATGATTTTTTAAAAGAGGATAAGATATACTAAAAGGGCTCATATCATGAAATATTTTTAATTTCTAATTTTATAGAATTTAAGGTCCAGAAATATGTGGATGTTTTAAAAAGTATGCAAATAGAATACTCTATAACCATTTCACAATTCCTAGATTTATGATAATTTTGAACATTTTAAGAAAAACATGATCACCGTTAATTCAAGTTAGTATGAAACAGATTCCAACTTAGAGGAACATGTATGTTCTTCAGGAGACCTGGGAACCTGTATGGTTGTATGGAGGGGTATGTGTGTATGTATGTGAATGTGTATAAGTAAACATGCATGTATGTGTCTATGTATATGTCTCCGTATGTGTGTGTGTAAGTATGCACGTGCATGCACTTATTGCATTCATGGTTTTCTATAGGTAAAGAGTCAGGTTTGGGTCAAAAGGGTATGTAACCCAAGAAGTATTTTAAAAGAACTGGCTCACTTAGAACTGCTTACTGTCAATCCTCATACATAAAATTTTTATTTCTAAGAATAAAAGAGAATAACTAAAATCAGACATATCCCTGCTCCCCCGCACTGCAAGAAGCCCTTTCAACACTGCGTAACACATGCTCTAAATATACTGTACACTTTAAGTTGACTGAACAAACCATGGCTGTTTCTCACCTTGCCTTTCTTTTCCTTGCGAAGGTTCCTCTGCCTGGCATGACCTCCACCCACTCCATCCTCTTCACCAGCTGATTTTTATTCCTCTTTAAAGAAATCGCACTCAGCTCTCACCTGCTCCAGGATGCCTTCTCCTTCCTACCATGGTACCCCAAGGGCCCAAGTTCAGTATTTACAATCACTCTTACTATGCATAAGAACCTATATGGGTAGTGTCTGTCTCCCCACAGAGACTAGGAACCCCAAAGGACACACCTGTCTTTAGTTGTTCACTGGGTTATGAGGGCCAGGCAGTGCCCCATCCACTGCAAAGCTGTGAATTAGAGGTGCCACTCCAGCACCATGGAGGGTGTCTGAGCTGTAATAAGTAGGTAAGCAGCTCAACAGTAGAGAGTGATCATTATAAGCCAGTTTCACTGAAGCCCAAGCTGTTGTCACTTGTAATCTGCTTAAAAGCCTTCTAAACCTCTTGCTTCACTTCCCTCCCACCTGACTCTCTACCCTTTGCTTCCATTCTAGTACTCTTCTGTTCTCAATCCCAATGCCATCTCTAGGAAAAAATGTTCTCCCTTTGGTTTCTCTTCTCTCTGGTTTTATTTCCATTCATCATAATCTCCACTACACCAAGAACTGCAGATCACTGCTACATGTGTTATTCCATAAAATAGGTCTGAAGTATATTTTTAATATACTGTAATGTTTTTACAACATATTTATGTAATAAAATATAATAGCATATTATATGTATTTTAATTTTAGGTGAAGGTTTATATTTATTTGTTGTTTAATTTTAAAAGGGGTATATATAATTTCAACAACTTGCTTTTGAAGTAAGCCTTTCATTGGGGTATAAGGTAGGAGAAAGGTCTCCCAACCCTGTTTTAAATAGTAAATATCAAACTGTGCTTATAAAAATTTTGCAAATATCTTCTATAACCTTGTGAGGAATAAATATGCAAAAGACCTTAGCACACACAGGGCTTGGCACATATAAGCACTCAATATATATTAGCCGCTATTATTAACTCCAGTCGTAGTTAGATTGAAAGTAAAATGGCTTTCAGTTTTGATAACTGAAATTTCAGGGCAGTTTACAAGTAAGTCCCTGAAAGCAAAATGGTTCTTAATCTTCTCAGAACTCCCCAGCCTCCCCAGGGCCCTGCTCGGTGAGCCTTTCTGAATGAGTTGGAGCCAAAGTCTACCAAGAAATAAGAGCCCTGTACATCCTTCTTTAAAAGGGGGAAAGACAAAATTAGTTTTGCTCTGGATAATTAAAAGCTAAGCAACAGTTTAACCAAGTTCACTTAGACTCTGGAATAACTAGCTGTGTCTGAAAGACAAACTGACTGAAAACAAATGCTCTCAGGTTCCAAAGGAACTGACAATGGTTTGTAAAACTCAGCATTTACATGTGCCTTGTGGGCATGCCCCTAAGTCTCCTCATCACCTTTTAGGGGAGCACTCTTTCCACTGGTGCTACAATCTCCCCCTTTGGAGGCCTGATAAGCCATTTTCTTATCTCTTTTTTAAAACATCTGCAGGGTTGGAAAGGTAACTTCACGGCGGGAGGCGGGGCGAGGAAAAGAAAGTTAAAGAGTTATAATGAATTCATCTGAACGCTGTAACCACACACAAACTTCATTTCTTTAATATAATTTTTCCGATTTTTTTGACTTCATTGAAAATTAGTTGCTTGTATTTACATTGTACAATTCAATGAGTTTTTTTCAATTATAGTTGGCAAACAATATCAGTTTCAGTTGTATACCATAGTGTCAGAGATCCACATAATTCGCAATCACCCCACGAAATCTAGTACCCCCTTCCTCCTTACATATTACGTTATTAATCACCTTCCCCATGCTACGCTCCGCATCTTTAAGTCTATTCTGCAACTATCTGTTTGTAGCTCTTAATCCCTTTGCCTTTTTTTGTCCCCCCAACCTCCGCCCATCTAGACCTCTAAATGATCTCTGTATCTGAGTTTATTTCCACTTTTGTTGTTCTTGTTTATTTTGTTCTTTAGATTCCACATGTATGTGAAGTCATGTGATATTTGTCTTTCTCTATCCAACCCATTTCATTCAGTGCAATATATCCTTTAGGTCCATCAAGGCAATATCTTTTTCCATCCCCTTCCTTTTAGTCTGTGTCTTTTAATCTGAACCGAGTCTCTTGTAGGCAGCCTATGTCAGGGTCTTGTTTTCTTACGCATTCAGCCACCCTATCTTTTGGTTGGAACACTTAATTCTTTTCCATTTGAGGTACTTGATAGGAATGTAGTCATTACCATTCTTTATTCCTGTTTTTGATACTTTTTCCTCTTAAAGAAGTCCCTCCAACATTTCCTGTAATACTGGCTTGGTGTTCATAAATTCCTTCAGCTTATTTTTGTCTGGGAAGCTCTTTACCTTTCCTTCAACGCTAAATGATCGCTTTGCTGGATAAAATATTCTTGGTTGTATATCCTGGGTTTTCATCACTTTGAATATTTTGTGCCAAACCCTTCTGTCCTGCATAGATAGTTTCTTTTGAGAAATCAGCTGCCAGTCTTATGGGTGCGCTCCCTTGTAGGTAACTGCTTTTCTCTTGCTGCTTTTAAAATTCTCTCTTTGTAGTTAACCTTTGGCATTTTAATTATGAGTTTTGGTGTGGGCCTCTTTGGGTTCCTGGTTTTTGGGACTCTTTGAGCTTCCTGGGGATTTATGTCTATTTCCTTCACTAGGTGAGGGAAGTTTTCCATCATTATTTCTTCAAATAGCTCTTCAGCTTCTTATTCTCCTTCAGGTACCCCTATGACCCAGATATTTTTATACTTAATTTTGTCCAATAGGCTCCTTAAATTATTATTATAGTCTTGGCTTCTTTTTTCTTGCCATTCTGATTGAGCGTCCTTGGCTTCCCCCTCCTCTATATCGGTGGTTCTATCCTCTTTATCCATTCTGTTGATTCTAATATACTCTTCATTTCAGATAATGTGGTCTTTATTTGTTTTCCTTTTATAATTTCCATTTCCATTTTTGTGGGGTTTTTTAAATCTTATTCTTAAATTTCTCACTGAGTTCTTCTACACTTCCCCTAAGTTCACTGAGCATCTTTATAACCGGTGTTTTGAACTCTGAATCTGTTAGATTGCTTGACTCCATTATTTCTGGATCTCTGGTCTGTTCTCTCATGTGGTTTCTGTTTCTTTGGCTTCTCACTTTGGCTGCCTTTCTGTGTCTGTTTCTATGTACTAAGCAACATTCTTAAGTTTCCCAGTCCTATTAGTGCGGCTTTGTGTGGTAGGTGACACAGTCCAGAGAAGGGTTCAGTTGCAGGCCAAATTTAGTCCTAGACTGTGCCCCTCCAGGGCCACCTGTTAAGATTCAGCAAGCAATCCACACTAGAAACCGAGGTCAGTTGCCACCAGTGTGAGTCTAGGCGCTGCTCAGTAAGGGGCACCTAAGTGAGGACACATCTGGATGTGGCTTGGGTGGGGCCATGAGTTGGAGGAGGCGGAGTTTCAGGGAATCCTCTGGACAGAGTGACCTCTGTTATCCAGTCTGATGATGTCTCTGCTATGGCTGCGCTGTGTCTGTACACTACTAGGGGAGAGGGTTCAACAGAGGAACAATGGATACCACTGGCACTTCTGCGCAGAGTGAGTCTTGCCTTGGCCCTCACTCGGACAACTCTGTGTCCCCCTGTAGGTTCCTGGTGCCCCCTGCACAGCCGAACTGGCACTAGTGCTCAGAGCAAGTAGGTCTGTCACCACGACAGTCCACTCGCTGACGGCCTTTAAGAGGCGTCTGCAGCTGCCGCCACCTCCATCCCACTCGGCCGCTCTGAACTAGCCAGCCTCGTGTCCTTGCCCCATCCTACCTTCTGCCGTTGCAGAGTGATTTCTTAGATTTCTCCCTAGTTGTATGGCTTGTTCATCTAGATCCCAGGAGATTTTTTTCTTGCTGTCTGCTCCTTGTTTCTATCATAACTTTGATTTGGTCACTGAAGGGATGAACAGAGCCCCTATCATCTATGCCATTCTTCCAGTGTTCCTCTTTAATGTAGTTTTATTCTCCAGTTCAAGCTGGTTTTACACATATAATGGCATCGTGACACTAGCTTTTTTCTGCCCTTATCTTCTGTATATCTGCTCCTTTAATCACTAAGCCTTAGGACATAAAATTAAACAAGCCTCAGGTCTATAATCAGAAGGACATCGATTTCCCTTGAACTTTAGACTAAGGGTAAGGGCTTGGCTTTAGATGTGTTTCAGACCCAGGAAAATCGAGGCAGAGCAAGCCCACCTGCCATAAGACCAGGCCACAAGGCCAGATGGGATGGCATCATGTTTTATACCAGAACTGGACACAATGATCAATTACCTCATTCCCCTCCAATCATCCAGTCAGTAGCACCCACAACCCCAACTCCCTTAGTTTCCATGACTACTGATTTTTCCCTATATAATCTGAACACCCAAGACCCTCAGAGATCCAGGCCTTTGGGAAATAGCTTGCTTGTGTCTCCAGGACTTGCAATTCTCTAATAAACCTTACTTTCTTTGCAGCAAAGCCTGCACGTATCCCCTCTTTGGCTTAGGCGTGCACAGGCAGAGGGACTCTTTGTCCCAATAACAGTTTGACACTCAACATGGGGCCCTTTTGCCCGCTGGTTCACTGGCCGCAGACCTGGGCTGGCCGCTAGGCCCCCATCTAACAGCTGCCCAGACCTGTTTGTCTTGAAGGCCAAGTAGCAGTCCCTGACCAGGCACCATTGACCTGTGGTACTATTATTTACAACACAATAAACAAGGACTTGAAAAGGTTTGGACTTGGAATCTGTTTTGGTTCCTCGAAGATACCTTTCTGGTAAAATTTTGCGAGTGATGACCCCAAGAAGAATACCTATCTTCCTGGACTCAGAGAAACCCACCAGAAGAAGGATATCTGGTTGTTTTGTGCCAGTCTCTCACTCTACCAGACTCAGGGAAACAAAGCAGAAGAACCAGTTGTTTTCTGTAATTATTGGTCTTTTACTTGTTTTCTCTTTTTAAGTTCTTTCTCTGCCAGCAGAAACAACACAGGAAACCTAATCTCTTTGAAGTTTGTTTTGCTAACAGCCTTGAAGTTTTGTGTTTTGTGATTGTTTGCTTTTCATTGCTTTTATAGTGATTGTTAATTCCTAGGGTTTACATTGCTCAAGCTATAACTAAGTAATTACTTTAATTAACATCAGCATATGGGTAATTCTACCTTTATGCTGCAGTGTAATCCTCTGCACTGTATCTTACAGAACTGAAAAGTTGGGAAAACTGACCAGAGTAAGGTAGGAATTATACTAGGGACCCTCCTCAGAGCAGCCAAAATGAAAACTAGTCTTGAACAATAGCCTTGACTTAACCATAGGACCTGACACATAGTGAGACAATGATAGGGAAATTCCCCAACATAGGCATACGCCAAAGGACTGCTGATGTGAATTCACCTCTGCTTCATTATACGATCATTATAATAAATACACTGTGGTTTTGACCCCTCCCTTATGGCAAACCAAGTGCATTATGGGTATACTCATGCTCAAACAGAAAGTTATATAAGAAATTTATGTGTCAATCAAGGCTTATAGGGAAAGGGCCATGGTGGCAAGGGTCCGAGGACTGAAGCCTTGTAGGAAGAATAAAAGAGCCCGAAGCAGGAGGCTTCCGGGGCTGATCTCTCTTGGCAGCTCACTCTCTCTTCTGAGAGTGTACTTCATCTTCGGGTTAGACCACTGTTGGCAACCTACTCTCCCATCTGAGAAGTGTACTTTCATTTTCAATAACGCTAGTTTGCTTACAATTGCTGGGCATCTGCCTTCAATTCCTTGTTGCCAGATGCCAAGAACTGAGGACTAGGAGTTCCGGGACTTCCCAGAAATGATAACAAGAGGATGGATCTCTAAATTACACGACCATCTTACAGCTAGAACTACTTTGTAAACAGGGAAGAACAATAGAATGAGATCCCCTATGTCTAGGTATTCATATTGCAATATCAGAATAGCTCTCTTCAGAAATAAATGTGTGAATGTGAGTGAGATGGTATTTGTCAATGTTACTTGTTTTAAATGATTTGACTTTTAATAACTGAATTTCTCAGTGCATAGTGAACTCCTTTATGAGAGCTTTCTGACTTGTAGAAGAGAGGCACTGCTAGGGACTCAACACACACTTCCTGGGCTTTCATCGTTAATGGGGCTCACTTACCTGAATTTTGTTGGTGTCAGAGAAGAATCCATAAGGCGCATGGTTAGAATTTATCCCATGTCTTGTTCACTATGGCCATAATGGAAAAAAAAAAAAAAAAAACCCTTCTCTTTTTGCTGTTTGCCCCTGTTGAGGGGTAAAATAGCATCTGATGCTTCTCCTTTCCCTCTCCCATCTTGTTTATCTTCAGACATGTGGCAGTCACCATCTTGTGCTTAGGCTCCATCCCAGCACCATCTTCCTCTGGGAAAATCTGCCACTTTAACTTCAGGTGTTCTGAAGCCACTCTTTTTACTTTCTGAGTTTTCCAACTTTATTGTGCACACTCATTTTTTGTGTTTGTCAACAAATACACCTTACGGGGCAGTCTTGAAGGAGAAGCTCTCAGGCCTCTCAGAAACAATGTAATGCATTCTATGATTGATTATAAATTAATTTTAAAGTGGTTTTGAAGGAATTCTTACAGCATGCAAAGCTTTGGACACCTGAGCAAAATCTTAAATTAGTCCATCTGCCAAAAACATATTTTGGATCAACTTTTTCTTCTAAGTTTGCATTATACCTGAAACATAAAAGCTAGCATTTTAAAATGAAAGCTATGAGATCTCTGTTTGTATATTTATATACATCTACGTATGTATGTTCTAGATATAACATATTTCTGCTATTGCTAATTTGTAATATTAAATTGGCTTAAACAAGAAAAAAAGTGCTTATTTGAGAATTCTCAAAATATAATAGACTAACCCAAATGCTTTTCAAAGTCACATGATATGAAAAAATGTTTAATATTAAAGCTGGTTCTGAGTTTGGTTTGATTAATTAGGCATATCTTTAGAATCATCAAAATTAAATAACACTTTATTCTACCTGGGTTTTTTAGACAAGTAAATTTATGCAAAATTTGTCGGCAAGAAAAATAACTTGGTATGGTAAAATTTTCATTCATAATCTAAACTCAACTGTTAGGAACAAATAAATAAATGTAAATAGGATAAAAAGTTTTCTTTAGGTTAACTCTTTAGCAATAATTTTATTGTATATGTACTTAATGGTTTTCCAAACTGTTTTTGGTAACTTGAAACTTTAGAAGTAAGTTAGAGGATAAAAATTTTTGAATATCTAGACATTTCCAAATAACATGAAATACTAAAACACTGATTGCTACATAAGTCTAAGTTTGCCTACTTTTGATCCCTTATTACAAAGAAACAATAAATTTAGATCAGCTAATGAAAATGTTTTGTGCTTTGCCAGTAAAAGAGAGTATGTTTCTAAAAGTTACAGATTCCCAAACGTGCCAAACTGAAGAATGCTAATTGCTTTTAGTTGTCACTAGAAATTAAGGTTCTAAGGATTATGAATTTAATTAATATGGGTAGAAATGATTGTTTTCAGTGAAGAAAGGTACAAGGTGTGGAAATACATTTTTGAAGAAATGAAAAGAAAGTGTTTTTTTCTAAAATAAGGTTGGTTATTTTTGAATGAGCAAGAAGAGAAAAACAAGGAGGAACTAGGAAAGTTGTAGGCGGCTTGTAGAAAAGGAATCTTGTGAAAGGAAATTTTAGTTATCGTCAAGTTGAATAAGATTTAAAAAATTCAATAGAGTAAGCTAACTTAAATATCAAAAGGAAGGTCATGCAAAATTAGAATTGGGTTTTCTCCCTTTGCTAAATAAGACAAGGTTTCCTGGACTATCGGTCTGCAAATTGACATCATGAAAAAGTATACTGCCTAAAAAACAGATTCTGTGTTTTATCAAAATAATTTTCTATGTTTCATGTTGTCTTAATGAGGCACTTGGTTACTTAAGAAAAGTGAATCTCCACAATAGTAAGAACTAAGTTTTGCTAATGATTATATAATCTTGTGCATTTATATTTAAAGGTTTCTATTATCACTTTGGGTAAATGAATAATTTAATATTGTTTTAAAATAAACAATCTTTTGATCAAGCATGTTTGACAAACTTCCCAGGGTTCAGAATGTAAAAGGAGACTTTTCATACCTTGAAAATGGCTTTGGGTTATTCCAGTGGGTTTCTGGAATGCCTCAAAGATTTGTTCTTTCTCTTTATAAAAGAAAAAAATTAAACTAATTAGGTATTTGATATACTAAAGTTACCTGAGAAGCTTTGTCAAATAAAGAAATAATTATGTTGTATTTATATGCATATAGTCTATTAAAGTGAATTTTCAGGAGATTATGATCTCCAGTAGTCTGCAATGTCCAGATATAATATTGTCATTTCTAATTCTAGTTAGTTTATTAAAATGTTATGTTGCAGGAAAAAAAAATTCTTCATCAATAGCATTGTAATCAGATCTATAACCATGTCATTTTAAGCTTTAGTCATTTACAATCATTATTTTACTCTGATACTTTTGCAAAGATGTCTCATCTTCAGAAAGATAGAGAGGACTCTGACTTATTTCAAAATACAGGTCTCTGAGAGTAAACTTTCAAATCATATCTATAAAATGGACAGATTTATAGGACTCTAAGGAATAACTATATTCATGAAATACTGGCAAGTGATAAAGATCAGTAAAAGTTGATTATATGGCACTGAGTGAACTGAGGATAATATTTTTTATGAATTTTTGTTTAAAATATTGCTGATTTTTAAAATCTTTTGTTTTCCAAATAAAAAGAAACTTCTTTTTAAATTACTCATGACTTAGCAACTTGGTAAATTAAAGCTTTGTTAACAGAATTGGAACTTATTTTTTTTCTCCCTACCAACCCCTCTGGAATTTAAAAACTCTTAATGAGTATTTTTATTTTCATGGTGATGTGATTACTATATAAGTTCACTAAGAATCCATTCTCTTTATAACAAGACACACTGGAAACTGGTTTTTATTACCAAGACTTTGCCTGGAATATCATGTTTGAGAGAGAAATGCATAGACTCCAACATGACCAGACAGCTTTAAGGAATTAAGATTGACTTATGGAAGTCAATAAAGGTTCTTGGAAATATTAGCCTAGTACCTTGTTTACATGGTTCCCAGTAGCCTTATCATGTGGGTAAAGAATGTCACTTCTTGAAAGGTACAGGAATCTCAAGACATTTGGGGGACCTTAAGAAGAAAGGAACTCACCCGAAATTTATAGGTAATGCAGGCATCCTTTGATGGCAAGTCCTTGCCTTGGCTTTTCAGGCCTTGTGAGGCCTTTTAATTCAATCTGAAGATTCCTTATGAACAATTCCAGCAAAGCAGAGTTAAAAGTGCCTATGTGGTTTATTAACATTCTGGCTGGATTTGTGCAAATGATCATATCAAATTTATTGAAATGACTTATCTTTGGTAAAGATAGGGGTGATTAGGAAAATACGTTTCAATAGAAATTATACTTTTGTGGATGTTAGATTCTAATGCTGTTCATTGTCCTTTGGGCTATGTTTTCTACCTGTGAATTGGACTAGATCCTGAATTCTAGTTTCCTCCAATATCTGCCTGACTTTCCAAACATGTTTCCAATTTTTCTCCTATTTTTTTGTCCAAGAATCACTGAGAACTAAAGCTGCCTTTTTTAAGCCGTGTAAGCTAAAGATAAACATGATATAAAATTCAGAAAACTGCCACAACAGCTCATATTTAAACAATCTCAGTGACCAATGCTGTGTAAACCACGGAGAGTTTACCTGAGCACCTGATGACATCATCAGAGACATTTCAAACTACAAAAGATAATCTAGAAACAACCTTACAAACTCTGAAACTAGTTTATAATTTGCTCTGATTACTAACCTTTGTTCTTCTTTTATTTTCATAGACATATCTCTTATTAAAGACCTGATATTATGGAATTTAACCTACAGTCAGCCATTTGGCTTTTCATTATGCTCAAGCTCTAAGACTCCAACAGCTCACCTAAGAATCTTCTGCTCGTGGGTCTTAGACAATAGAATTGCTTTAGGTTACTTGCTGGCAAAGCAAGAAGGAAGGAGTCCATAAGCTAATACAACATGCTACACCAACACTGACACCTCTGGAGAAGTTGAGGCTCAAATAAATAGAATCATGCAGAAGGCTATTTAGCTACAAGTTGTAAGAAATGCCTGTTAGACAATCTTTTCCTGGCTACCCTCTGAAATGGGAGACCTCTTTTGTAGGTTATTATAGGGATGTAGTATATTGAGAATTCTTATCAAATTGTGCTTTGTGTTAGAGGCTGTATGTTTTTGACCAACAATCTCATCTTCAGGACTGAAGGCTCTCAGAGAAAAAGCAAACATCATAGTAATACAGAGCATTCATGGTAAACCGGAAACTAAATAATATTTTCAGTTGAATGTAGGACATTTTCATTCCTCTAACCCCCAAATTCCACCCCTTTTCAGCAGGAAGTAGCCAGAGCAGTCTTTGCCCCTGTTCCCTCAAGACAAAGGAATGATCAAAAGAAAGTGGGAATTGTAACCACAAACAAACTTCATTTCTTTAATACAGTTTTTTTTTTTTCTCTGATTCATGCTGGTTTTACCCAGATAATGGCATTGTGACTCACTTGTTTCTTCCCCCTACTCTTGGCCCTTATCCTCTGTATGCCTACTCTTTTAATCATTAAGCCTTCAGATATAAGATTAACCAAGCCTCAGGTCTATAATCAGAGGGACAATAGGTTTCCCTTGGACCTTAGACTAAGGGTAACGGCTTGGCTTTAGATGTGTTTCAGCCCCAGACCCATTGAGGTAGATAGAATAAGTCCACCCGCCACAAGACCAGGCCACAGGACCAGACGGAATGGCATTATGATTTTTTTCCAGAACTGGACACAATGATCAAATACCTCATTCTCCTCCAATCATCCAGTCAGTAGCACCCACAACCCCAACTCCCTTAGTTTCCACAACTACTGATTGTTCTCTCTATAATCTGTACTCCTGAACACCTGAGGAGCCAGGCCTTTGAGTGACAGCTTACTTGTGTCTCTGGCACTTGCAACTCTCTAATAAACCTTACCTTCTTTGCTGCAAAGCCTACACATATCTCTTCTTTGGCTTAGATGTGTACAGGCAGACTGACCCTTTTTGGGTCCTAGTAACAATACCAAGATATCTGGAACCCATCCCCTGGAAATTTGGAGGTTAAAGGAAAGTGATAAACAACAACATAAAATCTTATCTTTCTGTACTGCAAATCAAAGTTCCCTCCTCTTAATCATAATGAGGGGAAAAAACGGGATAGAAACATCTTGGCCCACAGAAATGCAAGATGAGGCCAAACCAGTTAGATTAGATCATTCAAGAATTACAAACTATTTTAGTTTATAATTTGTTTCTTGGATTAAGAGAGCCCGTCTTTGCCAGAAATTAATGATTCAATTTTGCAAATACTTTCACTTCCTGGAATGGAAAATAGGTGCTTTTTTTACCCACCTCAGACAGGATAGGACATTAACATTATCTTAATTTTTATCTTGCCCATGTGATAATTCTTCAATATATTTAAATATGTACATTTGTAGTTCTGAATCTTTTATATATTTTAATGTGTGCACATTTTAAAGCATTTCAGATTATAAATTCCATACCATTTACTGTAAACTATGCTATGTGCCTACAGCTCCACAATTAAGTATTAATTATCCTCATTTGATATATTAAGAAGCTGAGGTTCACAAACGGTAAAATTTATCCAAGGTCACAAAGTCCCAAAATCTGACCTAAAGCTTGAGCTCTACATATCACACCATGCTGCTTTCCATTCCACTTTCTATATTCTGTGCATTTTTCATCAGCACATATTTCCTATTAATTATCATTACAGTTATTAGAATAACTACATTGTTTAAAGAGAACATTTAACTCCCCTACATAGCAAGTCCTTGCCTTTGGTAACCCAAGCTACATTT
Source organism: Pteropus medius (assembly GCF_902729225.1). Lineage (NCBI taxonomy): Eukaryota > Metazoa > Chordata > Mammalia > Chiroptera > Pteropodidae > Pteropus > Pteropus medius. The sequence goes on along the minus strand of NW_024344241.1, from coordinate 7,508,454 downwards.
AGGGACGTTTTGGGGTACATTTCAGAAGATTAACAAGAATTTAAATTGCTCAGAATTAAATGTTCCACAGATGTTTACTGAGATTATTTCATAGCCAAGATTAAGTAAAGTCTAGTTTAAAAATATCTAGATTAAAATTACTACAAATATATTTTATGAGGCAAAATTTAGGGCCCTTGAGACCAGTTTTGCTACTTGCCAAGGTGAAGAATCACTGAGAACCTGAGACTGTCCCTTGAACCCAACTCCATGCAGAGCAGAGGTATCCTTCAACCTCTGTGGCTTGTCCCTGTCAGCTTTCAGAGTCTACCATTCTTACCACAAAGGTAAGTCAGTAAACATAAAAGACTGTACTTTCTTCTTATCATTTACTAAAAGACAACTATTTGTTTGGCACAAAAGAAAATGGTCTACATCTAATTAGCAACATAGAAAGGCTGACTATGAGTCTATACTGCTGCCCATATTTATCCAAAACTCAAAAAGTTCTCACAGAGGATCATCTGAAGGATATGGAGTATATCCACTCTGACACTGAAATACAGCTAACACAAGACATAAGCCACAGGTGATTCCTCTGAGAAGAGGAAGAGGGGAGGTGGAACAGGGGTGGGAGAGAGATTCCCCTGAATACCTATTGGATTTTTTGTATTTTAAATTAGATGAATTATTGCCTATTCAAAAAGAATAAATAACTTTTTTAAAAAATAAGGCAAAACTCAGTAAAAGACTGAGAACTGCAAACTTGAGTCTCTAGAGAAATGCTTTTTAACTGCAGAGCACTATGACAATGTCATCAACCAACAGCATGGTATGTCTAATGAGAAGACAACTTTGTGATACTCTGACATAGTCTCCTCTAAACCAGTACTTCTCAACCTGCTGCAGTGAAGATTGTCCTTGTCATCATTTTAAATTTCTACTCCATCATGAGCTAGTTCTTTTGTAAGTACAATTCAAAATGAATTACTAGGGAAATGATCAGATATGTGAATGTCAAAGGAATATGAACTTGCTATAAAAGCTTCTAAAGTTACATTATCCTCTGTACTTACCTTGTCACAGACCAGTAACAATTAGCTCCAGGACTGCACTGGTGGACAGACTACATCTCTGGACACTGACTTAAAGAGGGAACTATAAAAAAAAAATTCACTGATTTCTAACCAATAAATACTGCTTCTGAGCAGCCTGCTTACCCTCTTCTTTCTTCAAATACCATAAATTATGCAAGTAATTGTATATCCCTCTTTGTTTTGGCTACAATAAAGCTTAAGGAAAAAACTGTTGCCTTCTAAGAACAGATGTACAGAATTGTGGTATGCTGTTGTCAGCCTTCCAGCTTTATGCCTGGCTTGACTTTAGATTTCTTGTTCTCACTTTTAATGTCACAATTTACTCATTCATTTGACTTCAACTGCATTTTATCTTCCTATATTCATCAGGCTCCCTTAAATATAATATTACATTATTAAAAATAGTGTCATCTAAAATATAATTTTAACAGTAACCTTAGTGAATTTTACAATGAGTAAAAAAATTAGAAATTCTTATGCAACATTACAGTCCTCCCAAACAAAAAATTACTTTCAGAATGTGCCATGTAGTAAAAACAACAAAAAAGAAACGACAATTGGTAACCACTGCCAAAAGGAAAAGCAGGAAACTTGGTGCTGCCCCTTAAAGAGGCAGCTCCGTTATTATGAACAAAGAACAAATCTAAAGGTATCATACTCTCTGACTTCAAACTACACTAAAAAGCGACAATAATCAAAACACTATGGCATTGACAGAAAATCAGACAGACAGACAAAGAAAACAGAATGGAGAACCCAGAAATGAACCCACAAATATATGGGCAACTAATTTTTGACAAAGGAGACAAAAACATAAAATGGAAAAAAAAAGTCTCTTCAATAAATGGTGTTAGGAAAATTGGAAAACCACGTGCAAAGGAATGAAACTAAACTGCTATCAGACATCATATATAAGAATTAACTTGAAATGGATTAAAAACTTGAATATAAGACCTAAAACGATAAAATACATATAAGAAAACACAGGCACTAAACATGGACCTTGGTCTCAGAGGGGTTTTTGTGAACGTGACCCTAAAGGCAAAGGAAGTAAAAGTAAAACTAAATGACTGAGACTACATCAAACTAAAAAGCTTCTGCATAGCAACGGAAACAATAAAATAAAAAGGCAACCAACAGAATGGAAGAAGATATTTGCAAACAATACCACCAATAAGGGGCTAATATCTAAAATATATGAACTCATACAATTCAACAACGACAACAACAAAACCAATATAACTAAAAAATGAGACGAGGACCTGAACAGGCACTTTTCCAAGGAAGACATTCAGAGGGCCAACAGATATAGGAAAACACATTCAACATCACTAGCTATAAGGGAAATGCAAATCAAAACCACAATGAGATACCACCTAACACCAGTTAGAATGGCTGTTATCAATAAGACAATAATAATAAGATACAGCTGCTGGGAATGTAAACTGGTACAACTAATAAGGAAAACAGTATGGAGGTTCCTCAAAAATTAAGAATAGAGCTACCAATCCCTCTTCTGGGTACCTACCCATACAATTTGAAAACACTTATCTATAAAAATATATGGACCCTGTGTTCATTGCAGCATTATTCACAATAGCTAAGATACAAAAACAACCCAAGTGTCTTCAGTGGATAACTAGATGTTTAAAAAGGTGGTACATATATATATAATGGACTACTACTCAGCCATAAAAAATATAGAATACTGCCATTTGCCACAACATGGATGGATCTTGAGATTGTCATGCTAAGCAAACTAAGTCAGACAGAAAAAGGTGAGAACCCTATGATTTCACTCATATGTGGGAAATAAAACTAAAAGCAACAAACAAACATGACTGACAAACAAAGACTCATGGACACAAACAATGGATTAGTGGTTACCAGAGGGAAGGATGGGAGGGGACAGGTAGATAGGGGTAAAGGGATCAAATATTTGGTGATGGAAGGGAATTTAGTGAGTGTGTGTGTGAGTGTGTGTGAGTGTGTGTGTAGATACACAAATATATAGATATCACATACATATACAATACATATACATAGATATATATGTGATGTATTATTGAATTGTACACTAGAGACCTATTTAGTAACCAATGTCACCCCAATAATTTTAAAAAAAGAAAAGAGAAATAGTCTTGCCAAAGCAAAACATTGGTTTACACTAATCACTCCAGTGACAGTGCTGGGCCAGTTCAGTTTTGGTGTTTGGAAAGACTGTATAAAGGAAGCACATGCTACAACATAGATGAAACTTGAAAACATTATAACATTATGAAAGAAGCCAGTCTCAAAAGAGAACATATTATATGAAGGTCCAGAACAGGGAAATCTGGAGAGAAGTAGATTAGTAGTTGCTTAGGGATGAGGGGAAAGGGAGAGGTGGGAGGAAGGGGAAGTAGGATAGGAAAAAAAAATACATTAATTCTAAAAGAGTGTATTGAGTATTTTACATATAAGTTTATAGTTACAGGAGCAAAAGGCATCAGTAGTCAGAAATATCATGTACAAGTTTGGTATTGTGTCTCAGAACAAATGCTGATAAAGAAAAAAGCATTTCCACCTTCATAAAAACATGTTTATTTGGACATGAAAAGTTAGTGGAGTATTCCTGTCAAAATTATAGCATATCTTCAGGAAAAGAATTCTGGGGCAAGGTAGACTAATGTTCAGAATAGTTAATACTAAAAAATTAATGTATACTTATTAAGTGCCAAGCACTGCATCCTTAGCAAGCATTATCTCATCTAACCTTCACCCTATGAGGTAGGTAGTGTTATTATCCCCATTTTACAAAAGAGAAAACTGAGGCAAAGACTGAATACCTGCCTCAAAACCACAGAACTAAGAATTGGAGGGAGGTCATCTGAACACAGGTGCATCTGCACAATTTTAAACACTGACTGAGATTCAATAACCCTTTATCACATTGATTGTATTGAAGACAAAAGAGCAGAGCAAACAGCCCCTCTAACTTATATTTTCTCCTGTTAGTGAAAGCCCTGTTCCTATACCACAACTCTCTTCTACAGTTCACTCTGGTTGGTCCTGCACCACTCTGTGTGAATGATGAATCATTTGTTAACCCTTAGACATTCCGGCTTGCATCCGGATCAATGTGTTTGCTTTAGACTGACACCGAAGATCAAAATCACAGCAAAAAGGAAGAAGAAAAGCACCTGTAATTTACACATTAAGCTAGGGATCTGCAGGGAATGATTGCAAAACCTTAACATGGAGTAGAATAAGGAAATGTTTCAAGGGTGAAATGAGAGGGGTGGATTCAGAAAAGTGCCAGTTTCCAACTGGACTATGACCTACATTACTAAAGCTCCTTCCAGAACTATTTAAATAAGATTCCACTATTTGCTTTCCAAACTTTCCTAAGGCACAATTACCACTCACAAGGTAATCAGTCAGGACCACAGGAGGGCAAGGACCGCCATTACAGCCCTCCTACCACACTCTTACTTCCTGGCATATGAACTCTGCCCAGACAATAACCTGTTCCCACTCCAACTTCTGAAGGCCTAACCTGAAGAAGCAGGGTAAAGTGTAGTGAGGGTGTGGGGGATAGAAAAGGAAAAATAAACTATAAAATAAAAATAGGAGGGAGGAGAAAACAAAAAGAGAGTGGGAGAAAACAAATAATCATACAAGAGACAGCTTCTAAAAAAATGACATCCAGCCAGCCAGGTTAGCAGTCAAGATTTACGCCCTCTGTTTTTTATTAGTGTTTTCTAACATTTCAACATGTCTACATAACACAAGACCAACTTTTAAAAGAAAAACAACTGAGAAATCCAGATTGAACCTCAATCTTATGTCAAGTGAGGAGTCTCTATCTCCACTCACTTAGGATAAAGAACAATCCCAGTGCTTACCCTGTTCCAGGCATTTGCCAACGACATACTTAATTTTTTTTTGTTATGGTGACACTGGTTAATAAAATCCAGTAAGTTTCAAGTGCACAATTCAACAAGAAGGCATATATGTATTGCATTGTGTGTTCACCGCCCGCAGCTAGATTTCTGTCACCATATATTTGACCCGTTTTACTCCACCTACCCTCTCCCTGACCCTCCATCCTCTGGTAACCACTAGTCTATTGTCCATGCCCATGAGTCTGTTTGTTCTATTTGTTTGTTGCTTTTAGGTTTATATCTCACATATAATGGATAGCATCTAGTTTTCACCTTTTTCTGACTGGCTTATTTCACTTACCATGATTATCTCGAGGTCCATCCATATTGTCGCAAATGACAATATTTCATCTCTTCTTATGGCTAGGTAATATTCCACTGTATATCTGTACCACTGCTTCTTTATCCAATCATCTACTGTAGGACTCTTCAGTTGCTTCCATGTCCTGGTCACCATGAATAATGCTACTATGAACATCGGTGTGCCAATATCTTTTCGGATATGAGCTTTCAAGTCTTTGCGGTAAATACCCAGAGGAGGGATGGCTGGATCACATGGCAGATCCATTCTTAGTTTTTTGAGGAACCTCCATACTGTTTTCCATAGTGGTTGTACCAATTTGCAGTCCCACCAGCAGTGTATGAGGGTTCCTTTTTCTCCACATCCTCTCCAACACTTGTTATTACTTGTCCTATTGATAACAGCTATTCTAACAGCTGTGAGATGCTATTCCATTGTGGTTTTGATTTGCATTTTCCCTAATAGCTAGCGAAGTTGAGCATCCTTTCACTTTTGTTGGCCATTTGGATATACTTAATTTTTCTCAAAAATAGAAATAATATAAACCTGTGAAGTTAGTAGTCGCCCAAACTGCAGTCCACAAACTTTGAAAGAATATGTTAGAGCTGCAAGAAGACCTGTGAGATCATGAACACTAGTTGGATCTAGGAGTTAGATTTACATATGATAACTGTCCATAAGAATAAAAGCGTGGGGGGAGGAAGAAACGTTCCTTTACCCGCCAATGTTCTTTTGGCAAGTGTGTAATAATTAAGTCGACATGTGACAGATTAAAAAGAGAAGTTAACCAAGTTTAATTACATACGTATGTAGTATGGGAACCCTATGTACACGAGCGAGTCAGAGATCCCACACACGGGAGATTCAGAAATAGAAAGGGCGAAGAAGGTATATATGGCATTCTGAGCTAAGGATGAAGTAAAACAGCTTAAGGCTTCAGAAGAAAGGAAAGTCATTTACAAGAAGAAAAGAAGAGCAGATGTTCAGTAATTAGAAGATTGCCCTGCTCTATAGATTGGTCATAAAAAGTTTTCTCTGATAATAACTCTTATTATTGTCAAGGTCTCTAATTTAAATTATTTCAGCAAGAGGTAAAAGTTGCTCATGAGCCTGCAGGGTCTCAATTGCCTTCAGCTCAAAATAATTCACATGCCAAAGTGGCACTTCTCAGGGAGGCCTGTTCTGAATTCCTTCAAGTTCAACTAAATTTTGCCATCAGTATGTATTATATAGTTGAATTTAAATATTAATAAATCAAATTAATAAAGTACTTACACAGAGATATCAGTAACAAAAGTTAACTGAAATATATACCAAGAGTAATATTCCCACCAATGAAAGTAAACAATCTTCCAATCAGGATGAGCATTAATTGAATACGAATGTCTGAAATTGCAATCTTCAATAAATATCACAGGAATTTTTTAAGTTCTTGCATATATCATGTCAAAAATTATATAACTCTGATTCTAACTGCATTCATTTCCCTAAATTACATCATCTCACTCAAAATATAAAACCAATAAAAACAAATAACACTTGAACTAAAACATACAAGCAGATGTCTTATTATGAGACAACTGTAATAGAGGCCAAAGAGGTGCTACATGGGTTACACAATTAGAAATTTTGAAGATGGGGTTTTCCTCACCCCTGAACCCAAATATGTGCTCCACAGTCTCCTGTAGTCCCTTGTATTCATCAGTACTTGTTAACTCCTAAAGAAGCATTGAGGAAAGATTCCAGATCCACTCTAAGATCCACATCCTATTCTAGGCTAGTAACATTTGCGGAAAAGCAGTGAAGCAAGTCAGAAGCAGTTTAAACAGTAGAAAAAAGATAATAATGCTGCCAGTGATTACTTATGAGTGGTGTGTTTATGGATATTGATTGCTTTTTTCCTCTAATATTTTATACCTTCCTATGCTTTCCAATTTTTCTATAGTAAACATGTTATTATTTTAATAATTGAGAAAGTATTAAGGGGAAAAATCGTTTCATCTTCAAGCTATTATCAAAGTCCCCCTTAAATGAATGGTTCTCTGCCTGAGCTCACTTTTGAATCACTGGAAACATTTTAAAACCAGGCAAGTTGAAGTCCCACCCTAAACCCACTAAATTGTATAGGGGAAGAACCAAGACTTTTCAAGCTACTCAAGTGATTCTATTGTGCCACCAACACTGAGAGCTAGCTATGCTTTACAGATAGTTCCTACTATAGCTGCAAAGGTGAATTTCTTTGGAGAGGATTGAAATTGAAAGTCTTGATTAAAAACAAAGTATTCTTTTGGTTGAACTCAAAATCTAAAGTTATAGCTGATTCTGGTGAGAATTTCAGTAATTCCTGTAAAGTGAACAGAGGAAAAAGAAACCCCAGCAGGAAATATCAAGATGGATGCAGTGAGGGAGATGATAGATTAATCAGAGATGAAGCTGAAGGACTGGGTGGATAGGATAAGCTTGTTTCCTTGGGATTCCAGAATCAAGGGCTGTTTTGCACAGGTGCAGGTTGGGTCACAGTGGCAGCTGTATCTCAGTGGCCACTCAATCAAATGAGCAAAAGGCAGAGCCAGATTCCTCTGGGCATGGCCATGTGTGTACAGCTACCCAAAACTCACATGCAGCTCCCCAAATGCAGGCCCTCACACCTGTTTCCACCTTCCCAGCTCTGGGCAGCATTTCCAGACAACTTAGGAAATTTGCACACTCCTGTACTTTAGTGAAAACTAAGGCATTGCCATGAGAGCCCTTTTTCTCTCCAGTGCATGGCCCAGGCCTGTGCAGCATCTACACTGGAAAACACAATATAAAAGGTTAGCAAGCAGCAACTTAAACCTGCCAGTGTTGAACCTGGTTAAAATGTACCCTGCTGAGTAGCAGAGGCACAATTCACCTTCAGCATTTTTCCTAAAGAAACAGGAAAGGAAGATACCTGTTTGTGCTTGGCTTTTCTTAGATATAAGCAGCAAGGCCATGTTAATTTGAATGTCACTCAGCATTAAATATTTATGACATCTCATCACTGATTTAAAAGGATCTATTTACAGTGAGAAATGACACTAAAAAGCCAACATGACCTTTCTATGCTTCTCAGCACTTCTGTGGCCTGCCTCTTTCCCTTTCCTCTTCTACTTTATCAGCTCTCTCTTTCTTCACTGTCCACTCCAACCTGTCTCTACATAGCTAAGCCCATTTCTAACCAGGAAAAACTGCACTTAAGAGAAAGGAGACATTTGTGGAGTACAATCAAGAAGGTAGCCCTTCACCAACCCACAGTAGTTATGCTTCAACCTGTTTGGTGGGCTTTAGAACTGATATTACTAACTGATCAAAGTGGTATGCTTCAACAAAGCATGCCAAAATTACACTTGCAAATCAGCTATTTGAAACTTGTGACCCATTTTGCCATAGGAAGAGCACTAAAGTTGAACATAAATTTGGTTTCTGAAACACATAATATGTAGTGTTCAGAATAACCCTTAATAATGTTTTGTTCTATATGGAGTGGCTTTCTCAGATCTAATTGTGCAGTATTGTAGAACTTCCTTCTGCCATCCAGAATTAGCTCCACACTCTTGTTGAGAGCTTTATCATGTGGGGGTCCAAGTATGATGTCTAAAGAATGGGGTGAAACAGGCTCCAGTCAACAACAGGGGATGGAAGGGGATAGCCAGGCTACTGGCAACAATAGCAGCAAGAAGATCCTGGGGAAAATGTGTAATGAGGAAGAAGGAAGAAGGAAGAGAAGAAGGGAACAACAGGAGTCCCTAAGACAGACTGCTAGTGGAGATGGCTGTGGGGCACCTGTGGCTCCACCATGACCCAGAGCTCCACTGCAGATATGGGTGGAAGAGGGGACAGAGAAGTGACATAAGCCAATCATCTGTCAAGAGATAAGGGGCTGCCTGAATTCTGTCTGGTATATTGAAAAGACCAAAATGATCCTCTAGGATTATGATGTTCCCATCTCCTGAATGCCATTGCACAAACACCTTCTTACAATTCAATCCTCACAGCACTCTGAGGTGGGTTTATCACTTCCTAGCACAGATAAGACTGGTATAAAGAGATGCAGAAATTTGCCTGCGGCCTCCAGTAAGTACTGAGGTCAGGATTCAAACTCATGTTTACCCAGCTCTCCTCTTCCTTTAGGAACAGATATTTCTCAATCCAAAGCCAGGAATGGGATGCCAGAAATGGGTACTTTCTCAAAATCATCCTTGATAAAAATATTTACATATTAAGACAACCTTACTGAGACTAAATAGAAAATAAAAGCTTCCAAGTTATAGAGATAAAATAAACTTTCAAAGCATATTCTTACCTGAGTAAGACAAAACTGCAACCCAGTCAGTTCTACATGTGCCTCTACCTCATAAACCTCGAAGGCTCATTCCTTCCCAGGGTCCCTGAGGAGCAGCCTCTGCCACCACATTTACTACAGCCATCATACCAAGGTGCTATGGGAACAACACTGCTGCCTCTTCCATGGCAGCCTCATGACACTCAAAGAGCCAACAGTTAGACTTCCTCTTCAGAGTCCTGCAGCAGGCTAATTCCTGAAATCCTCCCCAAACCCAAACATTTGTCAATATCTCACTAAATTCCAATATCCATTATACACGCTAAGAAAGCATTTTAACCTAGGAAAATTTACATGTCTTTACTCTATATGAATATTTACATCTATTTCCTGAAATGCATATTTAAAGAGAAAAAAAAACCATAGCCCATAAAGGTTAAGTGATCTGCACTGCTTAAAGAGCTAAGCAGTAATTTCATGTTTCCTGGACCCAACCCTAAGCCCTCCACTAACCATTGTGCCCTACACAGAGAGTCTTCTAAGATTTCCAAATGGACTCCCAATCATTTGCCTGGTCTAGATAAAGAATTCCCTTTAAGACACTCCCTTGTTTTTAGCAATTAAAATCAAAATTCCCATACTAACAATCTGGCAATAGTGTAAAGTTTTGATTATGCTTAAATAGTTTAAAATCTCTATGTTCAAACATCAGTAAAGATTAAAATACAACTCAATGGAAAGAAAATACTATATATTGAAATTATACAAAACTTCCTAAATTAGTCAAAATAGCAAAATAAATGAGGGGATTAAATGAAAAAACACTATAGTCCACAAAAAAAAGCTGAAAGAAAAAATAATGATAAAGGCAGTTCAATTTCGTTCCAACTCCTATGTCTCCTTTCCAAGGTTTATATTTAAATAAGTAGGAAAGCAAAACTCTCTGAAAAATTTATTATGTAATATCACAACCCCTCAAAAACAAATCCCCTCCAAATCTTCCCATTTGCCCTTGAGAAATTCGCTCAATACTTTTTCCCCCCCATATACCTGGAGTTGACCGACCTTACAAAAAACAAGTCAAAGCCACTCAGAAACTCCCCAAAGCTTGATTTCAGTTTCAGGTTCCCAAATTAAAGATGAACTAGTACAACAATTTGAATATTCTTTCAAAGGACCATTAGAGACTAGGGACAGCTTCAAAAACAGAGCTGTAAGGGTAACTGGGGATCCTGACTCTATTTGCTATTGGTATTCTGTGTGAGGTACGAAAATTAGCTAAGGAATCTGCCCAGCATGCCAAAGGAATTAGCAAAAAATTAAATCTCAAACAATCGACTAAGGCTTACCAAGCACCTTTTATGGTTCTTAATATCAAAAGGGTACCTGAAGGACAAAGTATAAGAAAGTACAGTAACTTCAGATTCTTTCAGACAGTCCTAGTTTCCAGTATTCAGCTCCATTCTAGATCATATAGTTATGAGCTCACGTGTCCTATCTTGGGGCCCAGAAAAAAATGGTCACTGCAGACCGAGAAATTTATATTTGAGTTCTCAGAATCAGACAAGTGAATGATTTTTAAATAAAACAATATTCAATGGGTTTCCCAAATGCAGTCAATACACTAATGCCTATCTATGACACATTTTTAACCCATTCTTTGACAAAATGAGAAAAATACACACACTAAAGTAGGTCACACAGCCAAAAGTATATAATTGGGTGATCGTTCTTTATTCTGACAGTTAGTGTGCAAAATGTCTTCTTTTTAACTAATTGAATGGTAGCAGGTAAAAATTTGCTATTCTTAAGGTTCTTTACTTTCAAAATAAAAACTTGGCCACCATAGATCAATCTTGTTTTTATCATACTGTGAAGTCTAAAAACCCAGGAGCTACTGATATTCAGGACTCCTATTCACTCATTTCCCTAAACTCAAAAAAGGGATATAGTAAGAATACCTATCCTCAATTCCTGACACTCTTCTGAAACATCAAGCCACAACACTCTCTTAGCTTCTGAACCCTTCTCACCACATAATGTAGTTTAAAAACCCTAATCAAATCACAACAACCTCACTGGTGTGATCTACATACATGAACTTTCGTATTTCTCTTAGGGAACTTCAAACTTGGTTTGCAATCTCTCTATCCACATTCTCACTCACCACTCAATACTATCACTATCCCCCCTGGAATCATTTAGAGATCTTATGGGTGAACCATATAAAGCATTTCGCAGTCAACTGAATCAGAAATCTATTAAAGCTATTGTGCCAAATTAAGAAGCTGAGAAACTTCACAACCAGGAACAACACCTAAAACGACATCTCAGAACAGCTCCCACAAAGATAGCACTGCTGTGGGCAGAAACAGCAGCCTCTGCACCACCAGTACCACCTATGTGCAGGACTCTCTCCCTCATTAGCTCTTCCAATCCTAAAATGTAAGTGTTTTCTCCATTTCACTTATCATTTCTTCTGTCTCCATAGCCTCCCATTTGGAGATATCATCTACATCCATAGCCTTTCAACTGTCTATCTGAGAAGCAAAGGCTGGCAAATTTTTTCAGTAAAGAGACAGATAATAAACATTTTAGGCTTTGCAAGCTGCAGTCTCTGTTGCAGCTGTTCAAGTCTATATGGAAGCTGCCACAGACAGTAAGTAAAGAAACAGGTATGGCTGTGTTCCAAAAAGCTTTATTTATAAAAATAAGCAGCAGCTGGACTTGGCCAACGGGCTGTAGTTTTGTCACCTCTTGCTATACAGTATGATATTCTGCACACCTTCATTCCCAGTGCCCTTTTTATGCAGTAAATATTCCATCCAGGATTTTTACAAAAGAAATATTAACTTCAGATATCATTTAAAAATATTTACTGAGAGCCCATCATGTTTCAGGCACTATACTAGAGATAGTAATAAAATATAGTCCTTGTACTCATGGACATAGATGTCACTGGCGCAAGCTACAGAAACAAACACTTCTCCCCTGGTCCCCCCAATCCAACAATTCGATCTGTAGCTAAGTTCTTTGATTCCTCTCTCACAATCTTTCTTACTGTTTCCTTCCTATCTACAGTATGCTGGGCTTATATTAAGTGTTCGTTAAACATTTCCTCAGTGAATGAATAACTATCACATTAGTTCAGTCTTATCCCCGACACCTGCACTAAAGAAATGTCTTTCTTCCTGTAATTACCCTTCAAACTGTTTTGTCTACCACACCCTCTCCCAATTAATATCCTAAAATAAAATTCCTGTCATAAAACTTCTTTATTCAAAACTTTTGATAGCTTCTTACTACTTATTAGATGAAGTTCAAACCCCAGAGTCTAAGCTACAAGGCTCACCATAATCCGGTCTACGCAATCCTGGTAAGCCTATCCTCCACTATTTTCTTTTTTTTTTTTATTCAGAGTTCAGCTTTTAATTGAACATATTACAAAAGAAGCTTAGTCAAAAAGATCAAAGCCCATGTCATCATCAGACTCCTCAGATTCTTCTTTCTTTGCTTCCACTTTCTTCTCCTCGGCTGGGCAGCAGCAGTATCCCCCACTATTTTCACATGACCTCTACACTTCAGTCAAATAATCTCATCAACATCCCTAGAACAACCTGTGTCTTCCTCCCACGCCTTTGGTCATCCTCCTCTGCCCAGAAGTTTATCATCTCAAACAAAGTTCTCCCATCTTAAACAGTACTATTTAGAAGCATCTCCTCGATGAGGTTTTCCTTTATCTTCCCAACCAAAGACATGTCCCAGAATAATCATACACATATTTATACTGCTTATGTGGCTTTAACACTATCCTGTCTTATAGCTACTTCTGCATATGCTGTGGCAATATGTCAGTTCTTATATCAGTTAACTATTGCTGCATAACAATATTATCACAAAGTCAGAAGCTTAAAATGCCAATATTTATTAGTTCACACTTTCCATGGGTCTGGAGGCCAGCATGCTTAGCTGAGTTCTTAGCAAAGCTACCCAAGCTAGGTGTCAATCTCACCTAAAGCCTGAGTGGATCTAAGGATGTGCTTTGTTTGTTGGCAGAATTCAGTTACTATGGCTCTAGGACTGAAGGTTTTAGTTTCCTGCTAGCTGTCACCTGGAGACTACCAGATGTCACCCACAGTTCTCTGCCAATAGGTCCACTTGCTTCCCCAAAGCCAACAAAAAACTTTTTATATAACAATAATGATGATAGAACAGCTTTATCATTAGGAGCATAGTGGCATAAATTATATACATATCCTTACAAATTGTGTTCACTCTTGTGGCTATTAAAATATTTACCACAGAGCTCAGTGTTGAAAAAATATCTGATGAAATGATGCATTAATGCTCCTTATTAGATTAAGCTTCTTGAAAACAGAAACTTCTAGTATACTCCATAATACCAAATGAAGAAATATCTTACTGGCAGAAGACACTCAAAAATATTTGTTGAATAATTTAAAATATGCAAAGAATTCCAAGATTATGGACATAAATAAGGGCTAGACATGAAGGAAGGGTAGAATTTGAGGACAGATAAACATAAATAGGCGTCTATGGCCATGCTACCCTGAACAAGCCCGATCCCATCTGATCTCAGAAGCTAAGCAGGGTCTAGCCTGGTTAGTGCTTGGATGGGAGACCACCTAGGAAGACCAGGTGCTGTAGGTGTAAAAAATAAAAAAATAAGGGATTGTAAACTGACAAGGTCCTTGCAATCCATGAGGTCAACCAAGGGTTGCCTTGACTTAAAAAAATATATATATGTGTGTGTATATATATGTATGTATATATATATATACACACACACACACACACACACATATATACACATACACACACATATATGTATATGTATGTATATTTAGAGAGAGAAGAGAATTCTAAGTGAAAAGTATGGACAAACACATGATCTATGTATTAGTTTCTTATTGCTGTTATAACAAATTACCATAAATGTAGTGGCTTAAAATGACACACAGTTATTACCTTATAATTCAGTAGGTCAGAAGTCTAACATGGATCTAACAGGGCTGAAATCCAGGTGTCAAGAAGGCTCAGTTACTTTCTGGAGGCTCTAGGGAAGATTCATTCCCTTGCCTTTCCTAGCTTCCAGAGGTTGCCTGAATTCCTTGGCTTGTGGCCCCTTCCTCCATCCCCAAAGCCAGAAATAACTGGTTGAATATTTCTCACAATGCCATCTTTCTGGTTCTGACACATTTGTCTCCCTCCTTCTCATTTAAAGAACCCATGATTATATCAGACCCACACAGATAATCCAGGATAATCTCCCCATCTCAAGATCCTTAATTTAGTCACATCTGCAAAGCCCCTTTTGTCATGAGAGGTAACTGATTCATAGGTTCCAGAGATTAGGATATGGACATCTTAGGGTGGTGGAGGGAGGATTATTCTGCCTATCATGGTCTGTTTATGGAACAGTAAAGAAAAACATCAGCCTAAGGTAAAACACTAGTGATAGAAGGTAAAATTAAATTAAATTAAATCTAGTAGACTGTGGAGACCCAGAACACAGGCAAAAAAAATTAGAGTTACTGTAGTTGACAATCACCAGTCCCGCAACACTGAGAAGTCATTTGATCACTCTGGATCTCAGTCAACATATCTGTAAAATAAAGGTAATACCTGTCCTACTTGCTTCACAGAATACTATTGAGAACAATGGAAATAATTATTTAAATGCTTTGAAAACTATAAATTAATATACAAATGTAAGTTCTTATAGCTCATATAGAAGTGAAGTAAAGTTACCCATCATCAGTTTGGAATGGTAAACCATACTACACCATTCCAAGAGTCCTTGAGCTTGCTGAGCAGTCATATAGGACCTGATTTACCTAGGAAAACACATTCCTTGAATGGAAAAGTGAAGACTGTTTAACAAAATGTGCAAGTTGCTAGAAAGCATTCTGAAGATAACATCAAAATTCATAAAAATCAAAACAAGGCTTTAGGAACCTTTAAGAAAACCTGAAAAGACCCAAGGTTTCTTACCTTGAGGGCAGGGCCTATTATCACACAGTAGGCACTAAATAAACATAAATGATAGGAGTAATCTCAAAGTGAAGCTAAAAGATTTTAAATTAGGTAAGATTTTAAAATTAAGCAAGAGAAAGAATTAAAATTTATGAAAGAAGTTTATGGTTCACTTAACGAGTAATGGCATGTGTTCACATAGGGGCTCAATGAGGAAGAGAAGGTATTAAGCCAAATGAGTTAGAATCATTCAGCTGAGAGCATAGTCAGGGGCAGGATGGGTGTGGGTCCTTCCCTCTGGCTGGAAAAAAGTTCTGAGTTGGGGTTCTTCAGGACAACCAACACTAATCTATCATATTAAATTTACTCAATGTTTCATCAAAAGCAATCCTATTTTACTATCCACTCTTATACATACAAAATATTAAATGCATCCCCCAGGGCCAATGCCTATTCGCCCATGCTACACTAAGCACCTAAGTCCAGGTCTTATCATTTCGTTCTTCAAGTAAAAAGTATAAAAGAAAATGAGGATCCAAAATAAGGTTCATGCTCCCCATAGATGGGTATGGGGAAATATGGGGAAAACTGTATATTGTCAAACTGGTGAGTTTCAGTTAATAATGTTGAGAGGCAATTCTTCATGGGTCTCACCTGTTTCTGCATGCCTCCTGAGAACACTCACCGATAACTTTTATTCAGTACTGTCTTTTCAAGGATATCTGTAAAGTATATAGCCTTTAAGATGGAAATTGTGCCCTTTTCCTGGAGCAGAGGAAAGGAAGAGCTGTTTGCTACCCAGAATAATAAAGATAATGTCTCCCTTCCAGGCAAAGGTTGGTCAGGTTTGCTAGCAGCTCCCTTATAAAAGATTAGAGTTCCCTTACCTTAAGATTCCTCAACTCCATTGTATACCCACTGCGTTTGCAACGTCTCCCATTTTGCCCCCACAGACCTTGGGGGGCAAGAGGATCTGATGCAAACAAAGTGATACAAACATGAAATTCATACTGCCTACTGTGCTATTAGTAATAAAGTCCTTTGTCTCTGACCCAGGAGCATTGTGTTTTAGGCCATCATTCAGAGAACTGTAGGAGCCTCACTTGCTAGCCTACAAGCAGGATTAAATCTCAGGCCTCTCACAATTCCTGACAGTGGTTCCCAATATCTTTCTCCTTGACTTGGTTTAATCCAACAGGAGCATATGGCACCACAGCAGGTCTCTTGCAATCAAGTTTACATTTTGAGAGATTCCACTTTAAGCTAAAATAAATATGCTTATGTTTATCAATATCGGTCAAAACCATTGCTTCAAAAATTTACACATATCTGTAAAATTCTAATTCATTGTTTTTAAAGAATTATTATAAAAATATAATTTGAAAAAATACTGAAAACCAATGACTTGTAAAGTCATTGTAAAATAAAGTGCTCTTCTAAGAAACATAGGAAATCATATTACAATAATTTAAAAAAAGACTTCTAGAGGTCCAAATTAGAGGCTTTTTCACTTTGCATTAAGGAATAGGCTTCTTTTATGTGACTGAGCAACACATTTCAGCATTATAATCAAACACAGCATTCAAGTATATACAATATGACCAAGCTATAATGGTATAACTTCCAAGTATATAGTAATTACTGAGTGCAAATACTTTCTACAAATACTTAGTAAATATCTTTGTTTCACTCTTGAAGTTAAAAAAAAAAAATAATATTAAAGTCAGAGAAAGGATCCCCTAAAATGCACAAGTAGTTAAATTCTTAAAAGGTACAGTATGAAGAATCTGAAAAAGATAAATCAAACGCCTTTCACCAAAGTCACTGTGTGTAAAATCATCTAACCTCAATTCTGGGTAACTCAGTTCTCCGTAACTGAACACCATCCTAAAAGCAGCTATTTCAATGAGTAAACTTATATAAACAACTGAATTACGACTTATGGTGAAGTCTCAAGATTTGGCAGGAAAACTGTTTAAGGGCCTGCCAAAGACTAGGTTTGGCACGCTGGGGCTCCACTGCCAAGAACATTACCAAATCAGCTTTCTATCTCACAAGGTTATCTTCCAAATATGCTTCACTCAGTCTTTTCACATGTACTGAGCTCCTCTGGGAATGTTAGTGAAACTGAGTACCTTGCTTGCAATTAGTCTGGAAATATGAGAGTCCCAAAATTTCTCACGGAGGGAAGAAAAGGGAGACAAGCTGAAGGGATCTTAGACAAGAGGATGGCATTAGGAAAATGTAAATAATTAATAAATAAAAATAAATAAAGAGGAATGGAAGATTAAAGTATACCGGAATACCCTGGTTAACTTCAATCATAAAACTAAAGAGAAAAATGTTAGTTTTTGATGTCAGATAAGAGGAAGCCACAGACAATTCTGGGCAAGAGGACTGGTGAAGGGTACCATAGAGTAGCAATGGTCACATAAAGGACTTTACCATTCCACAGGTGTTGTCTGGGTCGTTATGAAAGACCACATGATCATGATCTCTCACCTGCATTACAATGTCATGCTCACACTTTCACACTCAAGAGGAATAAAACTGAATTTACTATCTTCCCCAGAAAACTAGTTTTCTTCCCAGTGTTTGCATTTCTGGGCATGGTAATACTATCCAGCTAGTCTCCAAAATTAAAATTATCTTGAGATTTCCAACTCTTCCCTTTCTCATATTCCCTTTACCTAATTGATCACAAAGTCCTGTTGTCTCTGATTCCCTTTCTCTCTCCATAATGTATCTATATCCTTATAATTACAAGAGGCTCTTAACAGGTCTTCCTGCCTCCATTGTTTTATTACTCAGATTCACTCTGTACATCTACACCAAACTGCATTCTCAAAACTTCTCTAGCCTTCTCTTCTCATCTTGAGAACTTATTATACATTATATTTATTATACTTATCATTTCATAAACAGTATGTACTGGGCACTGGGCTAAGTACTATTATAATCATCATATATAATCTCGCATCAATCTGTAATGTGTTATAATTAATTGCATTTTAAAGAAGAGGAAACTAGGGTTCAAGTAACTTGCCTAGGGACACTCAGCTAGTAAGTGGCAGACATTTTTACATGTACTTTTTTAAAAGCGGGATTTGACACCCTGTTCTAGACTGACCCAAGACTGGGATCTTTCTATCACACCACAGGGTCTCTGCCTTCTCACTACTTATTTCATCAAATTCAAGCATCCCTACCGGCTTTCGTAGGCCTTCCATGATCTAGATTTGCAATATATTATTTCCCAGTACTCCAACCATATACCAACCCCTCCGGTGAGGTCAGTCCCTTTACCACATCCCAAAAATACCACACGCTTTTTCTCCTGTGCTTCCACTTCCTCTCTCTAAATTTGACCATCCCTTAAGACCAAGTCCATGGAGCTTTCCCAGCTATACTAGTCTCCACGGACCACAGTTTTTTCCGTTACAATCTACACAGCCATTTCTTTCACTGACCTCTTACCATTAAAAGCCACAGGCACATAATTATCTCTGGGTTCCTGCACATTAGTTTTTCTTCCCTATCTACTTTAAGCTCCCCAAGTCCAAATGCCATGTTTGGCACTCTATTTTAAGTGCTGGGAATACTACAGTGAGCATTTAAAAATGTATATTGATTCAAATTAACAAATACTTAACATTCTAGTATAAAACACAGTTATCTGATTTCATACTCTTAAGTCTCTGGCCACAATACAGCCTTGTGCTGTATAACGATGTTTCAGTCAATGGCAGACCACATATACTACACTGGTCCAATAAGATTATAATGAAGATGAAAAATTCCTATCGCCTAGTGACACAGTAGCTGTCATAACATCATAGTTCAACACATTATTCATGTGTTTGTGGTGGTGCTAGTATAAACAAATTTACTGCACTGAGAGTTGTATAAAAATATAGCACATACAATTATGTATAGGACATAATACCTGATAATGATAATAAACAACTGTTACTGGTTTATGTATTTACTATACTACACTTTTTATTTTAGAGTGTACTCTTTCTACTTATAAAAAAAGTTTGCTGTAAAACAGTATGCCATATTATGTTGGCAGCAGCCTCATACATCTTTTGATTGCATCATTTTTCTTGTGCTTGATTTAATACCATGTTGTTTTGTACATGTAGCCTAGGAGGAATAGGCTATACCATGTAGTCTAGGTGTGTAATAGGCTATTCCATCTAGGTTTGTGTCAAGTGCACTCTGTCATGTCCACACAACCCCGACATCACTCAATGAGGCATTTCTTAGAACATATCGCATCATTAATCTGCACATGACTGTACTGGCTCAAAAATTAGTTATCAAACCATAAAACAAATATTAATTCCCTGGCTGACACTAACTCACCATTAGGGACTATACTGAGAATGTTCTGTTAAATTCAAATTTGATCAGTCAAAAAGAAAAATTTGACCTAGCCCCTAAACTATGGCATCACAAGATGAGAATCCATCAAATGCTTCTTCACTTGGGCCATGATCCCCTTGTGCATACATAAATATATCTGATCAAACAGTTGGTAAGGTCTCCAATTAGAATAAATGTTAAAGGCTGGAAATACAGTTTTTAAGACAGAGAAAAATGAGAATGAAAATAGTAACATCTTTAAACGGTTATAAGATTGAATATAAGATTATTCAAAAGACTTCTATGTCAAAAGGAATAAAGTAGCATATAAGTAGTCCTTAGGCAGCTCAGCTTCCTACACAAAGAACTAACCCTCACAACTAACCCTTTTAATACAAGGGAATATATAACCAGAAACTTGCAAGGTAACTAATGCTCGGTAAATCTGTTGAATTAATGTTACTTTAGAGCATTTTATTTAAGGGATAATTTTGTGATTCAATGACTCCTTTATTATTGTCATAGCATTTAACATGCTATAAAATTACTTGTCAAATTGTTTGTTCCCCTACTAGACTAGCGGCTCCTTGAAAACAAAATCATTTCCATCTTGCTGGTGGCTATATCCCCAGCACCTAGCTCAGCACAGAATAAATCTCAGCAAATATTAACTAAACAAATAAAACCTCAACTATTAAACACTAAGCTCAAAATACAGATGCTTATATTTTTCAATACTTCAAGCGAAAAAATAAATAACAGGAATTTTAAAATCCTTCCTCAGCAAAAAATCACTTAATCTGGTATAATTTACAAGGGCAGACAGCTCAGATTTTTCACTTTAACCTTACAAATTCTGGCAATATACAACTCATATTTGAATTTCTTCTTAAGTTACATTCTTCACTATAAATTTACTAAAGTTAATAGTTCATTGGTTTCATTTTTTTAATTATCCTATGGATCTTACTTTAAAACTGATATTAAATGATTACACTGTTTAATAACTTTTTTGCATATAATCAATTATAATTTAGTGTTTAATCCTAAAGTCATAGCCCTTTACAATCTGAACAGACGTTAGAGATCATCTTCTCATCATAATTTAAGAAACAGACTCAGAAAAAATGACCGCTTTACCATTAATTGGTGTTAAAACCCAGCCTCTTTGATTCTCAGTTCCATGCTCTTTCTTCAGTTAATTAATTAATAACATTTAAATGTAAAGACATTTAAAAAAAAAAAATGGTACCACCACATAACAGTCTTTGATCAAAGTAGGACAGTACTCAAGACATCTTTCTCATTTCTAATTATGCCAAGCCTTTCATCCCAGGACTGCAAATCCCATTAAGGGAGATTTAGAGTAAAGTTCACTGCTGACAATCCTCTTATATGGAAAGATAAGACAGGCTCCCAGATCTGCTTTGCACAGTCTGTAAGATTCAGGATGTCAAATCTGTTGGCCTCCCAGTACTTTGATAGCCTTGTGGTTGATTCCAAATACTATGGAACTTCCTGCCCCTACATAATAGAGTAAAGCTAAATAGTAATACCCTCTACATTCAAATTCCTTTCCTAGAATTCAAGGAAATTTTTTATTATCTTGTTAACTCTGTGAAGGTCCATTCTAGTAGTGGGCCAAAGGCCCCTATTATGTGCCAAGCTTATTTCTATTTGGTAGGAATTACTCTTCCAACCTGGCAGCAAAGGTAAATAACTTGCCCAAAGCCACCCAGCTCATAAGTAACTAAGCAGTAATTCAAACTCAAGTTGGCCTAGAAATCCTCTACTAGCCTTCAGGGACTTAATAAGATTAGTTATCAACAGGGGTCCTCCAAAGAAATTAGCTAAAGATATGACTCAAATGACAACAAATAAAATAATGTAGTGATTAATACATGCTTATTTTTCTACTTTAATCCACCTTTCCACAACTGCAAAAAAAAACCTCGAATATGCTTTGTTTTTCAAATTTGATGGACAATGTATTTAACTCTGCTTAGAATCTATTTATTGATAGTAATTACAAACTTAATAGAAAATAAAATTACTGAAATTTACATTTCAAATTTGACTTTGTAATCTCCGGAGACCTTTGGGCAATATACTTAACCTCTGTTCCTTGGGGATAATAAGAAAACCGCCTCAGAGGAGTGCTCTGTTGCTTCAATAAGTTAATAAATGTAAAACCCTTTGAACAGTGCCTGGCACAAAGTAAATGCTCAATACATGTTAATTACTGTAATCTATCATAATCATCATCGCCATCATTATCATCGTCTAGAACATCAATATTACAGTGTTACTGGAACATCAATGTCAAAAGGATGGTCATTTTTGTCTGTTTTGTTCACTGTTGTATCCTGAGTGCCTGATATATAGTTGATACCCAAACATTTGTTTGAATGAATTATGGTTATTAATACTTCTATTACTAAGTAGAGGACGACCTGAACCAAAATGTAATTGCCTCTGGGAGAAAAGATTAATTAAGCATGGAAAAAAATTGCTACTTGAAAAAGTAGGAGAGGTATGAATGAAGAACTGCTAGTAGCCCAAATACAATGCTTATTGCAAGAGAAAAGAAGGGAGGCTACTCTGAAGTCAACGAAGCATCTCAGATTAACACACCAGAAGAAATGTCAAGTCAAACATATGTGCTAAGACCAATTTGCAAGCCAAAAAAGGTTAAGGTTAAGACAGTCTTCTTTGTTCATAATGCAGGTGCAAGTATTTAAAATAGGGGACTTATGAGTCCCCTAAGGAAAATCTAACCTGGGTCATGATAGCAAGAACAAACTCCACTCTACAGAGGGGAAAGTAGCATTAGAGAAAGGAAGAAATGTATCTAATGGGACCTACAGCAAATGAACTGGGAACTGTAAATCTCAGATCCCTGTGCAGGTAGGGGAAAGGTCCATGCAAACAATTTGTAGCGGCCACAAAATCAAGCATTTCTGCCTCTCATCTGCCTCTCTCCACCAACTGAAAACTGAGACTATCCACGTGGTCATCAAGGCTCCTGGGTAAGCTCTCCAGTCACAATTTTCATTCAGACAACCCATCGCCCAAGCTGCAGCCCCTGAAACCTACCCACTCCTGAAGATCCCATGAATGGTCTACTGGCACTTGACCCTCCACTGGAAGCATCAGCAGTTTATGTGCAGAGAAAGGCACTGTTCTCCAACCACTTTCATCTCTTACCGTAAAAATCCTCAAAGAACTGAGAAGAATGCTGGGGAAAGGAGCCACACCAGGGATCTTCAATAGGCTCAGAAAACATAGCTTTCCACCTCCCTTCCCACGTCCTTATTCCAGACTTCTTCTGACACACAAACTAATAATGTTAACATCACCGAATGGTCATGGTAAAGCACTAATCAAAATATATAGCAGTCTTTTAAAGCAATTTATTTCTTGAGAGCAGTGAATCTCTACAGTTTATCCACAAACTGACCAACAGAGCTAGTGTGACTGATACAGGGGTGAAGGTGCTGAGAAAAAAACTAGCGCATTAAGGGTTCTTAGGCAAGCTTGAAGTGCTCTAACTCTCAGTTTCTTTGTATGATGTAAGTATAAATACATACCACCTGGGGTTAAATGAGATAATTTATATAAAATGCTTGGCACATTGCCTGGCACACAATAATCATTTTATCAATGTCAGTAAACTTATTTCTGTACCCTTCCCCCAAATAATTATCTACCAGGTAGCCAGAATCTTGGTTAAAGGCAAACATTTATCTCACCCCTTAAGCCTTATTCTTTACATGGAATCATAGCCAAATAATTCTTTTCTAGTGATAACTTTAGTCTAGCAAAAGTTCAGGAAAGACTGCTTAAAAGGATAGTCGAGAACGCAACACCTCACAGAAAGCCATTTAGGATCAAAAGACAGCTCATCTGAAAAATCAAGTCAGTAACTAATAAAACTCACCCTCAACTTCAGCCGTAGAGTCCTAAATCCAAACAAGGAGATATGCAGCTATAGGTTTTCCCACATCATGAGTGGCCAAGAATTTGGAGGCACTGGAGGGAAGCTACCAGCTCAGGACAGTATACAGCCTTGAATGAATAGTGCATGTCTAAATTCTCTAATGAATGTTATTGTAAATTAATCCCGTTCTTTAGTCCTTATAATCTTATTAACTTTCTTGTATAGATCAAATACTAAAGATTTCTATTTAATTACCCTAAGCCTCTCAATCTTTCAAACTACAAATATTTGTTAAAATAAGATGTTAAATTTTATAAATATAAAGTTACCTTTTCCTTAAATATTGAAATGGATTTGATTACTTATTCAGATGTACATTTATTGTCATTCCACTTTATAGAACCCTATAAGATACATTTTACTACTACATACAGTCTTTTATACTAATTTTTCTAATTTAACTCTCTATTTCTTATTAGTGTAGGGCAGTGCTGATCAGTCCTAAAACAATGAAAAGCCAAGAATCTGGGGGTCTAATCCTAACTCTAGAGTAACTTGCTGTGTGACCTGGAGAAATCCCACTTTTCCAGCCTCCTTTCCTCTACATAATGATGGTAATTTAATTCCATTCTAAAGTCACAAGAGAATTTTTCTTTTTAATTCAGTGGTTAATATGAGTACAAAAACAGGAAATCTATCACACAGAACTGGACATGTTATTTTTTCCCCCTGAAATGAGTATATTCCAAGTCCTTTAAATCTAAAAACAAATCATTTCATCTCCTAAATTGCACGTTGTCTGTTCAGGTATATACTATCCAATTCTCTCCAGTACCTTGGCAATGTCTTGCAAGTAACCAAACAAGAGATGCATCCTAACATTTTATTTCCATTCCTACAGACTTCTGCAATTTCCAGGCAAGTTTTCTGCAAGACAATAAACATCGGTAACTTACAATTAATTTAATTATCAAATATTTTGAGTATCTAACCTATAACAGTTATGCTAGATAAAAGAGATAAACGATAAACTTTTTTCCTATCCTCAAGGAGTCACAATCCTGTAATAGCACATGTGCCATCACTCCAAACCCTCTCTACGCAACCATCACTTATCAATCATGGGCCTCTCCCTTGAACTAGATACAGCCTTGGCTCCAGGATTCCATGCAGTCATTACTAATCAAATGGACTTGTTTTAATAGACCTCATCACATTTCACTAAATCTCCATCTACACAAGCGATGATTCTCTTACCTATATTGAAACATAGAAATTTGTGGGAAACTGAATGTGGATTAGGAAGTAAAACCAAAAGAAGTAATGTCCCTGTCATCTTTTATAAATCAAATGAAGCATTATTTAAAGGGATTACGGAAACCTGGGGGGAAAATGGTACTGCCTGCCAATTTTCAATCACCATTTTCCAATATTCTTAATTCTTAATTGAAGAGAATGAATGAAGCCTGTAAGAGCCACCTGAGTCTAGGGAATCAGATGATCCATTTTACATAAGTTCCCTTTAAAGAACAGGGTTGTTTTATGGCATCAAGAATAACTCAAAAGAAACTAATGAAATTAGTGAAAATAAAAAAAAACAAGGCCATAAACATAAAATTCTAAAACAAAATAATATAGCTTAAATAATCTGATATTGATAATTAGAGTCCATTTTTCATCTAGGCAAAACTTACGAAAAGTTTGTTTTCCAACTGCAAACAAGTTAACTCCTGTTGACCATGGCTAACTATTCAACCGTTTAAAGATAAATACTTTGTCCACCACGCATCATGGTGTAGAACTCTAGAATCCTGAATTGGTACTTGCTTAAATGTTTAACCAGATTTAAACCACTTCCTAAGGAAACTCTAGGCCAACCTGCAAGTGAGAAGGATCTCTCCATGTCAAATGCTTCCGTATTTAAAAAAACAATATTAATCTTACTGTCAAACACAATTGACAAAGTAATCTACAGTTCCAACCTGGCTGCTCTCCTGGCAGATACCAGCTTGAAATAACAGATACTAGAAATAGGAAAATCCACAAGCACTAACCATTCAATTCTCCTAAAGTCTCCACCTACCAAAAAGTATGCTTTCACCATCCATTAGGGAGTAATATAAGAGTGTCCTAGGGAGATACCCTATCTTCTTTAAAAACTACTATGGAAAATATTGTGCATCATGTTACTCTGAGTCTATTGTTCAAAACTTATTACTCAGAGAGTTTAGTACTAATAAAATGTTTCACTCACCTATCCATTTTGTCTTGACTGTGAGGAACCTCAAAGCTGAATTTTATGCCCACCTGCAGCAGCTATCCTCAGTTTTAGATTTTGGTACACTACCTCCATCTTTCTATTGCCTTCACTACTGTTTTTGTCTGTCTGTTTGTTGGTTGGTCTATTGATTTTTTTTATTGAAGCTACCTCAGAATTCTTTTGGAAATGAGCAAAGGATATAAATAATTTAATAATTTAATGTCTTTCATTACTATTTATTTTTGCCCTCCATGTCCCCCCAAACTTTCCCTTCTCCATATTGTTACACATGCTGTTCACCATGTACACAGTCCCTGCTATTTCTAGCATTCAACAACTTCTTCCAGAACCTGATGTTGAATTAACCACTCATTTGGCCCCTAACATACTTTTACGATATTAATTTTTTACGTGCACTGTCTTTTCATATGTATTGAAAAGACTGTGAGATCTTAATGGGTAGATTACACCTTACATATCTTTATATTATCAGCAGCATCAAAACAAGCCTTGCACACTGCAGACATATGGTAAAGACACATTCTGTTAATGGGAAGATAAGTCAGCATTTTTAAAAGCCCACTGGATGAAACAATGTGGGAGGTAATTAGCTGAAAAAGAGGTTTCTATCTGAAAGCACTTTACAAACCAAAGAACTTAGATATGTAAATTACCTACCTAGTCAACAGTAATTGCATATATGTAAATATAAAGAAAGTTCCTGGAATGGCTACATTTGGCAGATTTAGAATAGAGGGGCTTTTAGTTGAGTTAAAAGGAATAAGACTTGTGAGGACACTCAGTCACAATGATGTACAAAGTGATGGTATTCAAAGAACAGCAGGAACATTTCCATGGGTGTAGTGAAGAACCACAAGCATCATTAAACAAGGAGGTAAACTTTGGCGATGGAGGGCAGAGGGCCTAGAGGCAGCAATGCAAAGCCAGCACTTGGTTTTCTTTCAGGTAATTTAATAAGGTAAAAACTTCAGGAAATGATGCACAACTGCTGTGTCAAGACTAGATAGGAGAGAAAGCTAGAATATGAAGTCTGACAGTAAATACTAGAGATACATAGTAGACAGGGCACACTAGATATCTGTACTCTTACTCGGGTGGGAATTTAGAACAACCCATTTAAGAGCCCATCTTGGTAAGATTGCCATGATAGCCCTAAGGGCCACAGCAGTGGTTTCTACCTCATCTTCTTGAATCCGAGACCTCTCCTGAGCGTAAAATAATCTCAGTCTTTCAGTCTGTCTGTCTGTCTGTCTCTGTGTCTGTGTCTCTCTCTCCCCCTCCCTCCCATTCCCGCCCCAATCACATGCAGGTGTGCAAATCCATATAGCTGTAATTTAATGTGTGACTTACCACAGAGGCAGTATAACAAATTGCTTAGGGCAACTCCTGGGTTCAAATCTCAACTCTGACTGACACTCATAAGGTATGCACTCTCCAGGAACATATTTAACCTTACTTTGCCAGGGGTAAAGCGGGGCTAAAACTAGAGATATATAAAAATGTTCAGTGGAATAAGAAGCTCAGTAAGCTTTCACCCAGTATTATTTTTAAAATGGACAATAAGGTATGGATTTTCAGACCCCTTGTATTAACTTCACAGTCCTCCAGAGATCCTTGATACACAGGTTGAGAGTCAGTGTCCTAGAAGGTAAATGCAAAGCACAGGAGAGCAGTAAATTCCATCAGCAAGGATTTATGTGGCAGCTACAAAGTTCAGCTGTGTCAGGGGCTACACAACACCCAATAAAGGGACAATGCAGAGGGTGGATGTTGGAAGGAAGTGGGAAACATTGGTGGAGGTTAAAAGGAGACTGAAATAGAATCAGTAGTTTAAAGTTAAAAATGACATGGGGAGCCAAAAACATCTGGTCAAGAGTTTAGCATGCTGAACATGTGCTTAAGGAAGACTACCCCCTGGCAACCTACAGGACAAACTGGGAGAGTGGGGAGGGGACAACACATCCCTCACAACACATCCTACCAATCACATGACTGCACTCAAAGATCTAAATAGCGTTCTATTTCTAATCTGCATTGATTCATACTGCTGGTCACTTAAACTGGTATAAGTCATACCAACAGTTACATTAACAGCTTAACTAATTTCTTCATGATACTTAAAAAAAATAAAATAACTTAACCTTCAAGAGCTTGTGTTAGCTTAATACACATCTGAGCTCCAAAGCCAGTCTAAGAAACTGTAATAAGGAGAACCACCTGCAGAAGAGTTAGAAAAGGATAGACAGTATATAGGCCCATGCCTAAATTTAAGGGTTCTCTTCCTCAACCTCAGATCCTTGACCTAACTACCTCTCTTACCCGTTTTCAAACACCTGTTTAAGTACCTTAAGCAAAGTAAGATGCATGAATAATCCGAAATTAATCAGGTATCCGTAGTTAAAGTTGTCTAATTTTTCTTTGACTCTATTATTTGACCTATTTCAACTTCTTCTGTAATGCTAGAGAACTTTGAGAACAGAGTTTGAATTCCACTGTACACTTCCTAGTTGTTAGACTTCAGTCAGGCAAATCAAACTCCCATGCTAGAGTTTCCACATCTGTAAAGTGGGGATACCCCCTCAAAAAGTATTTGAAGAAACTAAATGAGTTAATATCAGTCAAATGACTGAAAAATAGTAAACATAAAATGTATTAGCTATTATTATCATCTTTATTTCACAGTAATATGGTCAAACCACCAGACTCGGGGGCACAGATACCACTTTTTCAACAAAAATACACGGGTAAAATTATTTGATTGGCAGTGAATCGAAAACAGCACAGCTTGGTAAGACACTGTGGTCAGCCCCTACCTGTCGCAATACTTCTAAGAGATGACAAACTATGCTCAGCCTGCACATGGGGTTCCAACATTCAAGACTCCTCCTAATTACCTCACTCAAGGAATTCATTTATTTGGAACTGGAACCCTAGCATGTGTAAACATGAATCTCAGCAGCTANAAAAAAGTATTTCCTGGTCTGTGACTCTACAGCACTACTTTCTGTTATTTTCTCTTTTCTACATGGAAATCTGGTGAGGCCGAACCAAAACATCAAGGAATTCTCTTTTCAACTTCCTAAGCATTAGCAGCTATGTGTTCCTTATGCCGAGATAAAGCAGGGTGACTCCACACATATATTCACAGATATACGGTCCTTTTCCCTCACAGGCACTACGAACCGCAGAGAACTAAATTCCAAGTGCAATCTAGAGGGCTTGGAAAATGAAGGGCTCCAGACGCCAGTACGACAGGTGAGAGAGGGTAGTCTTAATCTTACTCAGGTGCGAAGACCACATGTCAGGCAGAATACACGCTCCCACGCCCCAAGAGAAGACCAGAAACATTCAATGCACTGAGCACACTCCCCACAAGCTACATCTTGTCTCCGACCTATCCGGCAGGAGACACCTTCCGGGACAGCCAGAAGGCTGTTCCTGGAAATGCAAGCAGCCCTGAGCAGAGGGCAAAGCGCACACGTGCCCAGGCAGCAGTGGGCCCGACTCGGGCCCACGCCTCCGCACTCACCTGGCCGGTGATGCCAGTGATGAGCGCCACCTTCCTGGGCTTGCCCATCTCACCATCCCCGGAGCCCCGGGCGCTGGGGCAGCGTGCCGGCGCGTGTGCCATGTCCCCACGGGCGTGCAGAGGGCAGGGCTGAG
This sequence comes from Pteropus medius, assembly GCF_902729225.1. NCBI lineage: Eukaryota > Metazoa > Chordata > Mammalia > Chiroptera > Pteropodidae > Pteropus > Pteropus medius. Next base: position 7,478,596 of record NW_024344241.1, on the reverse strand, counting down.
CAGAGGCGAGCAGCGCTGAGGCAGTGGCGCCGGAGGGATGTGGAGGTGTGCCCGCGCGCTAGCCGCCTCGCCTGGCTGCAGGGAAAGAGCGCACCGCGCGGCGGGCTGCCACAAGCTGACAGGGGCCCCCGGGAGGCTGGGTGGGGAGGGCCAGGGGCGGGACGGGGCGGGCTGGCTGCCGGGTGGCGGGGTTGCGCCCTAGTGGGCGCCGCGTCATCTCGTCAGTCCACGACGCTCGAGCTGCGCCTGCTTCAGGACCCGCCTCCCGTCGACGCCGCGCGGTGGGGCGGGGCGTCAGGGGGGCGGGACCTGCAGCTGGCCTCTGCCGCTAGCCTCTGCCTCTGTGACTGGAGCTAATCCGCAGCCTCAGGAAAGGAAATGACACCAGGTCTCCGCTCCTGGTAGGTCCCTTGGCTAGGCTAGAGAGTGGAGAGGGTGGGCCATCGGTAAGCCTGTACTGCACCATGTTAGCCTCCACGGAACCCTCATGTCCTCAACTTCGCCCTACTGAATCTCCCAGGAATCCTAATTCCCGAGGATGCTGGGAGGCACGATGGGCTGACTTCCATTAGGAAAAAGCCCTGAATGTCACATCTGCACTTCACAGGGCCTGAGTCAAAGGCTTTGATAAATTTCTGAAAACCTGTTGCAGTGCTCTCTGAGGAGAGTCTGGTTTTATGTTTCCTGAAAGGCATTAGCGTTACAAGGCCTCTGAACGGGATCACAGTTGTGGCAAATTTCTAACCTCACCTCCAATCTGGCTTTCTGGCTCTTTCCGCAGAAACCAAACATGAGGTTCCTAGAAATTGGATTGAAAACCTTCTAGTTTAGAGTACTGGTCGGGCGCTCTGCCCATGTGCGCAATAAGAAAATATTGAAAAGACTACACGGGTCAGTAAACCTGAATTTGGCCAACTTCAAAAAAAAATGTAATTCAAATGCAAGGTAAGGATCTAGCTTGATGTCTGTTGAATTTGGCTTCCATGTGGCAGCTGCACATTGGACAGGGAAAGGAACCTCCCGGTGACTCAGACACCGGGAGGATAACAGGTGTGTGAAGTGTGTACCTAGGCAGTTGACTAGAATCCAGGCAGGAAACAGAAATTTTCCTATCTCACTGCTCTGCTTATCTGTACATATTCCTCTCCCCAACAGATCACCTCAGATTATAACTTTAAAATGACAAATTAAGTAACTAGGAGAGTGCCCAATCTAGCACACAAGACATGTTCCAGACCTCCAATCCCCAAATCAGAAAAGATCAAGAGGAAATTAAAAATCTTTTTTTCCCTAAGCCTCTCAGGAATATTCCTTAGCTTTACAGATAGGCTTATCTTTGGTTTCACATGTTGCCTATTTTCTGCCCATTCAATAGAGAATGACTGAATAAGTGTTAAAAGCAGTAACAGAAGTCTGCCGCTGAGTGGTGAATGAAAAAGCCCTAATTAATGCAGAGGAGAATAAAGACTTTCATTTAGGGGAACTCATTATAAGCAAGAAATGTCTTTGAAATCTACTAGATTCTCTTAATAATATATTTGATTTAGTATAAATATGTTTTGAATTAAAATACAGATAAATTAACATTGTCCCCAAAATCTCTGAAAAAATGGATACTCGAGAATGTGCCAAGTTTATCTTGAAGCTGGGAGACCTCCTATCATGCTACTAAACTCTGGACATTTGCCTGTTCTAGTAAGAAGTATGATAGTAGAAGACCCATAAAAAAATCAATAATATTGTAGAGCCTGTAAATAAAATAATTACAAAATACTGAGGGACATGGTCATTCACACATACAGTGAAAGATTGAAAAATGAAGGATGTTTCTCTGGAAAACTTCTCTGAAGAAAAGTGGTAGGATGGTATATTGGTCTGCTAGGACTGCCATAGCAAAATACCAGAGACTGGGAGGCTTAAGCAACAAATTTATTTCTTCGCAGTTCTGGAAGCTGAAATTCCAAGATTAGGATTGGTTTTTTCTGCAGCCTCTCTTCTTGTCTTACAGACAGCCATCTTCATGTCACATGTCATTCTATATGTGTCTGTGTCTAAATTTCCTCTTCTTTTAAGGGCATCAGTCATATTGGAGTATGGCCCACCCAATATCTTCATGTTAACTTAGTTACCTCTTTAAGGAACCTATCTCCAAATAGTCCTATTCTGAGTTATTGGGGGTTAGGACTTTCACATATGAATGGGGGGTGGAGGGGACACAATTCAGTCCAAAACAGGCAGCTATAAGTGAAAAAAAAAGGGTTTTCTTGTTTGGCTTTTTATTTTGGAGGTGGGGCGAGAAGGTCAGAAGGGTGGCTGTTTTAAACATGATACAAAGTGTGAAGACAAGGGCAAGGCCATAAACTCCAAGTTCTCTAAACAGATAAAAGTGAACTGTATTAACTCAGGCTACTGAAGCAAAATACCATAGACTAGGTGGCTTAAACAACGGAAATGTATTTCTCACAGTTCTGGGGACTGAGAAGTCTAAGATCAAGTTGCTGGTTGATTTGGTTCATGGTGAGAACTTTCTTCCTGGCTTGAAAAAGGCCATCTCTTGCTGGGTCCTCACATGATCACGAGAGAGATGTCTTTCTCTCTTGTGCTTCATCTAATAAGGCCAATAATGCCATCATGAGGTCTCCACCCTCATGATCTAATTATCTCTAGGCCCCCATCTTTAAATACCATCACATTGCAAGTTAGGGCTTCAACATAAAGTTTGGGAAGGGTACAGTACAGTCCACAGCATCAACCTTTTTATACAATACTTTATATATTGAATAAGTTTTTCCACATCTTTGTTTCCCATTTCTTGACATTGAGTAGATGCCATTTATTCAAGAATAATGCCTCTGCTTTCCCCTCCAAATTTTCTCTTCTTTTTTAATCTTTCTTTCCTTTGCTTTTCACTTATGGAATATTCATTAATCTTCTTTCACAATACCTCAGGTTGGAAATCCAATGATTATCTGGTTTTGAATGAGCATGTAAGATGTGTCATATCTCATTTAATTTTATGAGGTAAGTATCATAACATTCCCTGTTTTATAAAAATTGAGAATCAGAAAGCTTAGTAAACTTGCTCAAGGTCACATAGCTAGTGATAGGTTATGATAAGTGTTCTGATTGAATTTTTCAATCCCCATTCCATGTTCTATTTGGAAAAATTGAAGTGCTAAAACCCCCATTTCCCAGATCATTTTGCACCCAGTGTTTTGGAAGCAGATTAAGTTCTGCCAATCAGACACGTTCCTCTTTAATCTGGCAGGTAGAAGTGAAAAGAAAGGCATTTTTCCACTTCTTGTCAGACTGACCTGAGAGTTTTTGGCAACTAGACTCCAAGTTTGGGTCTAGTCACAAGTGTTATGAATATAGAGCCAATTGGGGTGGTGGCGGCAGCAGTTTCCTAAATTCTGGCTTAGAGATATATGGCTGGCTTAGAGGTATGCCCTTGGCATCAAGTGCCCGGGCTTCTGTTCCTCCGCCCCTTATAAAGACTTTTTTTAATTGAAGTTTTTATTAAGATCATTGTAGATTCAAATATATTTGTAAGAAATAATACAGTGACATCCTATGTACCCTTTAACTCAATTTCTCCCATGGTCACATCCTCAAAAGCTATAGTATAACATCACAAGCAAAATATTGAAATTGATACAATTCACTCACTGATCTTATTCAGATTTCCCCAGTTTTCATTCTTTTGTGCATGTATGTGTGTTTAGTTCTATACCATTTTATCACGTGTATAAATTTGTTCATCTCCTACCAAAGTCAAAATTCCAAATAGTTCTGACAACACAAGAATGCCTTATGTTGTCCTTTTATAACCCCATCCCTAATTCCTGGAAATCACTCGTCTGTCCACCACTTTGAAATTTTGTCACTTCAAAAAGTATTATAAATGGAATTATACAGCTTGTAATCTTTTGGGACTGGTTGTTTTTCACTGAGCTGAAGTTTCCTGGAGATCCATCCAAGTTGTGTATCTTAGTAGTTCGTTCCTTTTTATTGTTTAATACTATTCTATGGTGTGAATTTCCATTGTTTGTTTAGCCATTCACCCATTGAATGATATCTGGGGTATTTCCAGTTTTGGGCTGCTACAAATAAAGCTGCTATGAACATTCCCATGTGTAGGTTTTTATGTGAATATAGTTTTCATTTTGCCCAAGAGTACAGTCACTGGACCATATGGTAATTGCATGTTTAGTTTTCTAAAAAAAAACTGCCAAACTTTTTCCTTGCAAAGAATTTATAAACAGAATTTCTTGCACTATATCCCTTTCTACTTAAAATGCCTACAGTGGTTTTTGTGTTCCACTCAAAACTTTGACACAATAGTATAAACAAGGCACAAACTCTAAACCCAGCTCTTAACCAAGATTGAAAGACCAATAAAATGGTTATTTGTGTATGTGAGTATGACTGCAGTATGATTGGCAGGGAAAACATACAGGAGAAAAGCAGAGATCATTTCCTTTTTACTTTCCCTTCACTTCAGGATTTATACCAGTTTTCCAATTCAGGAAATAATTTTTTAAGTAAAATCTTATAAAATACAACTCTCTGAGAGATGAGACAACTTAGATCCTTGTTTTTCCACTATGTTACTCTTTGGAAATAAATTGTGTGAGTTTCCTTTAGTATAATTCATAGCAGAAACAGCATAATTTTGGAAACAGAATTGGAAGGTGATGCAATAGCTCTGAAGTTTGTAACGACTTCCTGAAATGTGTCACCTCAACTTTGGACTATAGCATTCTACTAATGAAATCACACTATGGCAAGATTTTTAGGCCATGTTTTTATAAAAGGGGAAAAGTATTCAAAGTAATTGAAGAGATGTATTTTTTATATCTTCACCCTTAACAATTTTCCATTTGAGAGCTCTCTGTCTTCAAGCAAATGAGTGTAAGAAGTATGAATTCTGGGCCACCTGTATACTTCTATCTCTAGTAGACGTGTATGCATAAAGTCATGTTGCCCTTATCTCTTGTTTTTTAATTTTTAATTTTTTTAGTTGGACTAATAGTTTTTGAGATAGAAGAGCTAATTCATTGGGAAAGTTTTCCACTCTGGTAATCTTAGTTTTTTTAATTCACAAATTCTCAGGGAGCAGAGCCTTAGGATTATTGCTGTAATCTAATTAAAATCTCCACTCAAGGCATACAACATTGTTTTTCCATTAATGGTTTCAAACCCAGGCAGGGGAAGTATGTGAAGCTTCAAGTCTTCCTTTGCTCCTATTTTCAGCATTCTCTTCTCTGGTCTGGATTAGAGAATACATACATTTTCACTCCTCTCTTTACGACATTTTCTGAAGCCTTGCCTAATTACAAGTGAATACCCAATAACACAAAATACTAGAGATAATTATATGTCAAAATTGCCTTAAGGTTAAGATACAGGTCTCATTTTTTATTTCTAAGCACTCTAATTCCAGAGAAATGTTACTCTTTTGTACTAACATGTTTAACACTTTCAAGATGCTGTCATAAATTTTAAGTTCCTCCAGGCTGAGTCCATTTCGACTACTAATGGCTTCCAATCTTCCTCTTAGTACCTATATGCCTAGTAAAAGTCTTGGCTATGGGCCTAATCTATACAGGAAATAGAGGAACACTAGGATTATAAAGGCAAGTATCACAAATTCTATGCATTAGAGAATTTGATAGACTTCCTGGGAAAAATGGCAAAGAGAAGTTTTATACTAATGAATTTATTCAATGGCCCCTTTCTTCCCACCAAGAAAGATCTTCCTTCAACCTCTGGGAAGTATACCTTAAGGAATTTAGGATAGCAGAAGGGCTGAAGAGTATGTGGGCTCTGTCCTGGATTGTGTCCTAATCATTAATGAGAAGACTCACTTTTGATGTAATAGTAGATGGAGACTCTAAATAATCCTTAGATGCAGCTCTGAGGTAATTTGCCTCAGGTTCTCAAGGAAAACTGTAAACTCTAAAAAAGGAAGCCACTTTTCTGGGAATCTCACTGAAGTGCAGTAAGCACTGGTAGGGACAGAACTTCAGCTGCCAGTGAACAGTGAAGATAGTTGAGACAAAATCAGTGTCACTTGTCCTGGCACAATGACTGTGGCAATAGTAATCATTATAGCACACTGTGGCCTGACTCCCAACAAAAGGAGTGTTCAGCAAGTAGTCAGAGGAAGGAGCACCAGTAATGAATGTTGATTACTCTGAACTTATCAAGATAATTTTATTCCTCTTGTTAGTGAAGGACTGATGGAGACAAGTGATGCAACCCTATCTAGTGAGATGTGATAGGTAAAATTGTTCAGCTATTGAGTCTCCTCTTTTCCCCCAAACTCCCATGGGTGATATCCTAGGTTAGTGTTGATGGTACTCTGCCTCTCCTGAAAGAGATCCAACCATATCCTACCTGATTACTCTGTAAAAAACTGCTCATGATACTGCGAGATAGTAATTTGAGCAGGGCTCTGTTGAGCAGTTCTGCTCTTTGTGACATTAACTGGGGTCACTCTGTGGTATTCAGATGATAGCTAGTTTGATCTAAAGAGTCCAAAAAGTCTTCCCTCACAGTCTTGTACCTTAGCAGGGAAGTCTGGAAGTCTGGGCTCAGCTGGGATCTAAGATGGCAAGGCCTCTCTCCATTTGTCTCTCCACATGGTACTTTCAGTATGGTAGATAGCTTACACATTGGGTCAGGACTACCAAGAATAAAAGTTCTAAAAGACCTAGGGAGAAACTTCAAGGTTGCTTATGACAGCCTTGGAAGGTAGCAGAATTCATTTCCCTCTGAAAATGTAACTGAGATATTGGATTTTTGCTGGCTGTCAAAAGAAGCTAGCCTCAGGTTCTAGAGAACCTGTAGTTCCTTGCTTTGTGGTCTTTCTGAATATGGCTGCTCACTCCATCAAGCCAGCAAGAAGAATCTCTTATTCCAGTAATCTGAGATGAAGTCTTATATAATGTAACCTAACAAGGGAATGGCATCCCATCACCTTTACCATAGTCTGTCGATTAGAAGCAAGTCACAGATCCCATCCTCACTCAGAGAGGGAAGCCCATAAATATGTAATATCAGGAAGTGGAAATTATTGACCGTAGGGTCTGTCCAACACACCCCATTTGAGGAGGCCCCAAAATTTTGTGTCTTAAACAAAAAATTATTATTTTCACTCATAGTTCTGTAAGTTTACTGGAGTTAGATGGGAAGTTGTCTCTCAAGATTGCTCTTCTGGTTGCAGTCAAATGGCATCTGGGGCTGGAATCATCTGAAGGCCTGACTGAATTAGAAGTCCAAGATGGCTTCTTTGCTCACAAAGTTCATGACTTGGTTGGGGTAACAAGCATGCTTGAGCCTGGCTGGGCATTTCTCTCTCTCCATGCAGCCTCTCTGTGTGGCTACCTTGGACTTCCTCAGAGTGTGGGGGTCTCCAAGTAGTCAGACTTACTACATGGCAGCTGGCTTCACAGGGTAAACATTCTAAGCTACAAGGCTTTGTATGATCTAAACTCACGCAGGAATCATGCAGTGTGACTTCTGTCACATTCCATTAATCAAAGTCATAAGGCCAACACAGATTCAAGGGGTGGGAACTACATGAAAGCATGACTATTCAGAGGCATGGCTCACTGGGAGAGGCATTGTGGAGATGAACTATTAAAACCTAAAATATGTTAACCTAAAAATCCAGCATAATTACTTTATATAGTTTATATATTGGCATATTACCTAGATCCATATCCAAATTTCAGATGCAATTTTGACTGAGCAATCAGTTTTATGTTGGTGCATTATCTACTGGTTATTTAATAAACCCAGGCATCAAAAATGCCTAGTTATCCTGAAACTGCATAACTATGGCAAACTATGGAAATGCATCACCCATTATCTTTGGTAGCTCAAGACCTAAGAGTTCTGGGCCAGCACAAGAGAGAGTCTTCTAAGAGCTTCTAGAAAAGGTTTTCCTCCCTCAAAAGAAATGAGCAAAAAATATATATATCGCTTTTCCACTTTTGTTGTTATGTGATGGTATGATGCCTGGAGTTGCAGCAGCTATATTGTGACTATAAGGAGAAAGTCGAAAATTGTAGAGAAACAACTCAAAACTCTAAAATAATGAGCAGCTATAGTAACCAATTCTAAATTTCTTATATCCTGGCTTCTTGTTATGGGAGTAAGTTTCTTATTTTTTAAACCACTTTAACTGAATATTCTGTTACATCTCAATGCACTTATTGACACATATCTCCAGGCCACCAAGCAGTGGAGATGAAGGGAACCTGGCAGCCACCGAATTTTAATGGTTGCTCAGAGCATATAATCATCTGGCACACTGACAGGGAATGTTGGAGCCTTTGGGGCTCAATGGTTGGGGATCCATGCATTTAACTATCCTTCTTGAATCCAGGTGGGCTGAGGAAACAAGTTTGTTTTTATAGTTCCTTAATTTATTTTTCTTTTTTACTTATCTAACCCCTAAATATTTGTTTCTTTTCTAAGCTTGGTTTCATGTTGGAAAACTAAGATTGTATTTTAGGGAATTTATTCATAATTATAAAAAAACTGCTGTTGCCTCCATCTGTTTCACCGATTATTACTAAACCCAAAATTAGAGTCAAATGACCTTTTCTGCAACAGTGTATTAGTCTTCTAGAGCTCCTATACTTTACCACAAAACTGATGGCTTAAAACAAATTTATGCTCTCAGTTCTGGAGGCTTGAAGTCTGGAATTAAGGTGTCAGTAGGGCCATGCTCTCTCTGAAGAGTTTAGAAGAGGATCTTTCCTTGACTCTTCCTAGTTTCTGGTAGTCACCAGTAATCCCTGAGTTTCCTTGGCCTGGAGATGTATCACTCCAACTTCTGCCTGTCATCACAAGTCGTTCTCCCTATGGGTGTCTATGTCCAAATTTCCTTCTTTGTATAAGGACACCAGTCACTTTGGATTTAAGGCCCACCCTGTTCCAGTTTGACCTCATCTTAATTTGATGACAACTGCAAAGACCCTATTTCCAAATAAGATCACATTCACAGAACCCTGAAGTTCGAACTCGAACATTTTTAGAGGGACACAATTTAACGTATGACAAAGCGATTTAGAGAAAAATATAAATGGTAAAACACCCATTTGTAGAGATGCTTGACTTAATTCAAAACAAGTTAGAACTGATATCATCAAATTTTAAAGAATTCCAGATTGGTTATACAATTTGGAGAATGGGCTAGAAAATCAGACACTTTTATACCCTGTAAGTGGAAATGTAAACTACTATTACCTTCGTTGAAGGCAGTTTAGCAGCTTCTATTAAATCATACCCTCTATTTCAGTATCTAGTATATGGTAGCCATGCAATGATTATTTATTGACAATGCAGGATTACTTTTGGGAATGGAATAAAAACATGGACATTGATGTCAGACAGTTAAATTTTATTTATGGCCCTGTAATTATTTACTAAGTAACTTTTAAGCAATTTACTTAACTTCCTTTTGAGCCAACTTCTTTCTAGAAAATGGAGATACTTCCTACCTTTTAAAACTGTGAGAGATAATGAAACAATATGAGCAGTGTTTCATCCAATGACTGTCAAGTTATAAGTTCTGGATAAGAAAGACTTTACTCTCTTCCACATGATGTCTTTGGCCATCCAAAAGAATTCCATTTCCTTTAAAAAGTTTACCCAGATTCTTTTTATAATCTCCTTCCTGTCATCTAATCACCTCTCTATTTAAATTCAGCCTTCCCAAATCTACCATTAGACTCTTCTCTTTTGTGCCACCAAGAGTTCATTGGTAATTTAGACAGATATTCCTCACAGAAGGATCATAGAACCATTCCCCTATTATATTTGTCAAAATAAAAAGTGTCCAAACTTTTAGAGAATTTTTTAGAGTTCATCTGAGCCAAAACTAATGATACTTGCTAGGAAGAAAGATCTCAAATGCTTCAGAGAATAACAATTTTGCAGTTTCTTTTATGTATTTGAGATAAGGAGAGGAAGTAAGGAAGATTACTCAAAGGTGGGAGAAAGCAAGGTGGGGATTGGATTACAGGATAGGTAAGATTATGTGCTCTCTCGACAGTGGTTATGCTCATTTCAAAGGTGTGTTAATCCTAGATGCACAAAATCAATGTGTAGGGCTTTGTTTAAGGCAGTGATAAACCTTTTACTGAAGGAGTTATATACTTGGGGGCATGACTACTCACCAAATTACCCACCCAATAAAAGATGGGTAGGAGAAACAATGGTGGGTCTCCTGCTGCCTGAGAAGCTGAGGAACCTTCTTGCCCGGTGTGTTTATCATACAGGAGCTGGAAGCAGATGAGACCCTTCAGAGCCTGAGTACAGAGTGAAAGAAAAAGTGAGGAACCTGTTTCTTGCTTTTAGGCATTGTAACCCCGTAACATCACCAATCACAATCAGGTTCATCGTACTTCCTCCCTTGGCATGTAGTGAAGAAAGAGAGGTACAAGTCAGAAGTTTTCTTCAAATATTTCCCCAAGGAAGAAAAAGAGGGATGCTTGGACCAAAGTTCTGTCCATCCTTTGGACAGAGAAAAAAAGCGAGACAGTAAGTTTACCTTAAGAAATACTATCAGAAGAAACATGGTCTATTAGGAAGCAGCTTAAGAGAGAAAGATGTATTCCACGAAGATACAGAAAATCCGAGGTCATGACGCTGGCTGGTTATATAATCTCAGGAAAGTTCCTTGTCCTCAATTGCCTCGTAATTAAATGGGGAACAAAGTCCTTCCCTCTACCTCCACTCTTTCATCTCTATTTTCTGAGCACATGGAGACTGACACAGGCATTGCCCTCAAGGAAATAAAGTCTTAGGGTGCTGGAGAAAATTACTGTTTTCTGTCATTTCTAAAATCTGAGATCTATAATCATTAAAAACTACAATCTACCTCCTGAGGAAGCCAGATTTCCTTTTCAGTTATAGTTAGCATGAATTTAAATCAACTAAGATATAAATTGCACCAAACATTAGTAGTTTCTTGATATCCAAAACTAAGAATGTTACTAAAATTTCCCTTTATATTATTATATATCCTCCAAGTTGATCCTGAGAAAATCCATAAAACTCATCTGCAGAGGAAAGCTCATGTATTTAAGCAACAAAATTTCAAATAAACAATATTGTTGTATGAAACATAAGCTAGTAATAAATTTGATCTAAAATATGAAAAATGAATACTTTAATATTTTTAAAATTTTGTTTTTGATTAAATGTGTATGATATTGTGATTTTTAATAAATGTAGATTTAGTCATTCAGGTGACTAAAATAAATTTCTCATATATATTTGACCTTCATCCATGATTCCTGGTTCACAGGTTCCCAAATCCTTGGAATTTGCTGAGCAGTAAGATCAATAAGAACATCTTTTGTCATAACATTTCCTCTGTTGTCCTTAGTTCCTGAAATATCTTCAGAGCCATAAAAGTACAATGGGTGTTTTGTTGTTCATAACAAACCCCTTTCCACTACAACTGGGTTAATGAGATGACTTTTGGAAAGCACCTAAGGATGGGGGCTGGTTGTCAGGAGAACCAACTATGAATAAAAGGTTGGAACTTTCATTCCCACCCTGATCTCTGAAGGGAGAAGGTCTGGAGATTGAATCAATCGCCAATGGCCAAGGGTTTAATCAATCATGCCTATGTATTAAAGCCTCCATAAAAACCCAAAGGACAAGTTCAGAGAGCTTTCAAGTTGTTGAACATGTGGAGTTTCGGGGAGAGTGGTGCACTTGGAGAGAACATGTATGCTCTGCATCCTTTCCCCATACCTTGCCATTTGCATCCCTCCCATCAGGCTGTTTCTGAGTTATATTAAGAAAGGAGGCATCTGAAAAATGTAAAGGAAAGGGCTTGCAGAAATGACGGACTTAGCGGGTTATAGATTAACCACCCCCTATAGATCTTTAAATGACCTTCTAGAAACTCTTGTCACACCTACAAGAGAAAGGATCTGTAAATAGATAGGACTGGTGGTCCGGGAATTCTTTCTCCCTTGCAGCCCCCACTCGAAACTCCCCTTCCCATCCTGAGTCACAAGGTCTACGTAGAACCCCAGACAAAGGAATCACACACCCCTTTCATGGACACTGCAGAGGTATATAAGCTGTAAGAAATCTAACCAGGGGGAGCTCATGCTTTTGTGCTGTTAAGTCCATGCGCTCTGCCAGCAAATAAATTCTTCCTCTAACAAAGTTGCCTGAGAGTCCAAATTCCTCCGTCAGTTGTCACTTCTTGCAACAATATCCTTATATAATAAACCTGTAATCTAATAAATAAAATGTTTTTCTAAGTTCTGTGAGCTGCGCAAGCAAATTGATCAAACTGAAGGTGGAGGTTGCTGGAACCATCAATCTATAGCAGGTTGGTCAGAGGCACAGGTAACAACCTGAACTAGTGTTTGGCATCTGAAGTGGAGGGCAATCCTGTGGGACTGAGCACTTAACCTATGAAATCTGAAGCCATCTCTGGGTATGTAGTATCAGAATTAAGTTGAATTTTGGGTCAACCAACTGGTTCTGGAACACCCCCACACACTCATTGGAATTTTGTTCTGAACCTTTTAATGTGTCATCTAAGAATGGTGTTTGCAATTTGTAAAAAGCTGTAGCCTGTCTTTTTGAATTACTGAAAACAAGTTACATAAAAGGCTAATTCATGGAGTATAAAGGGCAATGAGAATAAGTAAAAGGAAAAAGTTATAAAGCATTTACTCACTCTGCTATGGTGAGACTTCCATTTACATACCCAAAGTTTATATGAACTTCTTTGGAATGCAGCATAAATCCTTGATAGTATTTAGAAAAAAGAAGACGAAAAACATGAAATAGCCAAATGGAAAGAGACAATTTAAAAGGAATGGAAACTCTTGTTAAAAAATTTCACACCTCCCTGTCTGTCTCTGCCTCTGGATTCGAAGCTCTAAGGCATGTAAACACTAAAAATTAGAGTTTCCTGCAAAAGCCTTCATGGATTATACTAAATCGAAACAGAGTCCTTAATGATTTAAGAAACTGCTGAGAAAGAAGAGCACCTCTTAAGCTACCAGCTCCTCAAAAGCAGGGCTGTGCATTTTACTTCTTTGAACATGCCTCAAACACATTTGAAAGATGTTCAATAAATGCTTACTAAATTGAATCTTGATGAGAAAGACGGTGCTGTTCTAACAATTTTATTTTATGGGAGTAGCTTAAATATAATCCATTCAGATTATGATATTTAAAGTTAAGAATGTCCTCCTTCCTTATTCCTCACTCTTTCTGTGGCAGCCTTTTCAACTTTTTGTATTCAGTGTTCTTTCCTAAAAATTCAGTTACCAGAATTGCCATTAAAAAAATTAAAAACAAAACATTTTTTGTTAAACGTTTAAAAAAGTCATGTTGTCAAGAGAAAAGGCACCTTTGGTTAGTATTCTCTTCAAGTTTGATAAAAGACTTTGACAAAACTTCTGAGCAGTTTTCTTCTTGCTGAAGTTTAAGAAAGACAAAAGGGACTTAAATTTAAAACTTTGAACAGTTTATTTAGTCAACCTTCACTCAGAAATTATGTGTAAGTGTGTACTGCATACTGGGTACTGTAATTTACTAACTGCTAATGCTGAGTTAGTTGCAAGAGTGAGCTTCTAAAGTAAGTAATATAATATGGATCATTACAGATCTTTGATGAGAAGTAAGACTATCCTAGAAGATTAACAGAAAAATAGGAAATGGAACTAGGTAAAACTCAAGAGCTCTCTATCTCTCTAATTCTTACTCTACACTTATCATAAATCAAGATGAGAAAATCTCAGGCATTCTGACTTAGGAAGTGTTAAAAAGATCATAAAGTTTGATTGAGTGAAACAAAGCTATGGCACCATTCTATTACCTGACCTACTGGTAATGAAATTAAGTGAAATGAAACTAAGCATTAGTGAAAAATAACATACTTTAGTTTAGTGAGTCAACAATTAGCTATAACTCCACAATCTTAATGAACCTAATGGTGAAACTTTTCTGCCACTTGAAAACCCATGATGTACAAAACTAGATCAATTGTGTTCCATTCTAGAGCAACTATGAATGTCTGGTTGAGAGACATTACTAGACTCAATATCTTCTTTAAGGACCCCTAGATGTTTAGATTCCTTCAGAGACCCTATATAGATCATCAGGATAGACCTGGCAGACCATTCTCAGGAACGAATATAGGAATTATACTAGGTAGGTGTAAATGACTCTTTATCCTTTTTGCCACGCTGAATTTAATCTGAAATGACCAAAAAAAACTAAGAAAAATTACATCCAAAGATAAAATAAAGGATTAAACGTAACAAAGAAAGTTGGAAATGAGACTGGAGAGGAGAGTTGAAAATAGATAGTGATGAGTCTTATTAGCCATAATAAGGAACCAGATTGTATTACTGACATTTTGGGAGAAACAATTCATCATGGATTGTGCTTTCTCAAGCACTGCAAGGCATTTAGCTACCTGGCCTCCTAATCCTCAGATGTGACACGCCCCCTACCCTGTTTTGGTTAGTGTTCTCCCTTAAGCAGATACTGAGACAGTATTTGAATGTAAATAGATTATTTGGAAGGTGGAGGAAACATCAATAAGGGAGTGAGAAAGTGATACAAAGAATGGAAGGCAACCAATAAAGGGTATGTTATCAAGGTAGCTACTGCTGTGGGTGACTAAGCCTAATCATGTAGGAAAACTTGGAAATAATATAGAATAGCACCCCATAGTTATTTGACCAGGGCAAGGGAGCAGAGATATTTATACTCCAATTTCTGTCAGTCTTTTCTGAAGGCTGCTGATATGTTTGGGAATGTGGACTATAAATCTTACAAAACATGGGAAGGACTTATATAATGAAAACTATAAGACCCTATTAAAAGAAATCGAAGAAGATACAAAGAAATGGGAAGATATTCAATTGGAAGAACGAAAATAGTTAAAATGACTTTATCATCTATAGCATTATACAAATTTAATGCAATCCCCATCATAATCTCATCGGCATTTTCAAAAGAAATAGAACAAAAAATCATCATATTCATATGGAGGCACAAAAGATCCCGAAATGCAAAAGTCATCCTGAGAAATAAGAATGAGGCTGGAGGCATCACTTTGCCTGACTTCAAATTATACTACAAAGCGACAATAATCAAAACAGCATGGTATTGGCAGAAAAACAGACACACGGACCAGTGAAAGAGAATCGAGAGTCCAGAAATAAACCTATGTTTATATGGGAAAATAATTTTTGACAAAAGAGCCAAAAACATACAGTGGAGAAAGGAAAGCCTCTTCAATGAATGGTGCTGCGAAAACTGAAAAGCCACCTGCAAAAGAATGAATCTAGACTGTTGTTTATTGCCACATAACAAAATTACCTCAAAATGGATTAAGGATCTGAATATAAGACTTGAAACAATAAAATGCATAGATAAAAACATAAGAACTAATCTCAAGGACCTTGGACTTAAAGAGGATTTTATGAATTTGACCTCAAAGGCAAGGGAAGTAAAAGCAAAAATAAATGAATGGGACTACATCAAACTGAAAAGCTTCTGTAAATCAAAGAAACCATCGACAAGGTCAAGAGATAATTATCCGAATGGGAAAATATATTTGCAAGTAAGGCTTCTGATAAGGGTCTAATATTTAAAATATACAAAGAACTCATAACTCGATAACAACAAAAATATAAAGAATCCAATTAAAAAATGGGCACAGTACCTGAACAGACAGATATACGAATGGCCAACAAACATATGAAAGGATGCTCAACTTTGCTAGCTATTAGGGAAACGCAAATCAAAACCACAATGAATACCATCTCACACCTATTAGAATAGCTGTTATCAACAAGTAATAACAAGTGTTGGAGAGGGTGTGGAGAAAAAGGAATCCTCATACACTGCTGGTGGGACCACAAATTGGTATAGCCACTATGGAAAACAGTATGGAGGTTCCTCAGAAAACTAAGAATGGATCTACCATATGATCCAGCTATCCCTCTACTGGGTATTTACCCCAAAGACTTGAAGGCATATATCCGAAAAAATATTTGCACACCAATGTTCATAGTAGCATTATTCATAGTGGCCAGTACATGGAAGCAATCGAAGTGTCCTATGACAGATGATTGGTTAAAGAAGCTGTGATACTCATATACAACGGAATATTACTCAGCCGTAAGAAGAAATTAAATACTGCCATTTGTGACAACGTGGATGGAACTTGTGATAATCATGCTAAGTGAAATAAGCCTTTCAGAAAAAGTTGAAACCCACATGACATCCCTTATATGTGGGATATAAACCTAAAAGCAACAAACGAACAGTATAAATAAGCAGACTCATGGACTAGTGGTTACCAGAGGTTATGGGTGAGGGTGGAGGTAAATGGGATAAAAGGGGTCAAATGTGTGGTGACAGAAAGAAATCTAACTATAGGCGGTGAGCACACAATGTATGTATATATATGCATTACTGTTGAATTGAACCCCTGAATGTTATTGCATCTTGTTAACCAATGTCACTACAATAAAAAATAAATAAATAAATAAATATATAAATAAACAGATACTGATTAAAATATATAAAAATATACTAAGATAATTTGCTTATATTATTTTTAATGTCTAGATAATTTCACAAATAAAAAATATTATTCTAATTATTATTTTTAATTTCAAACCCTTGGTTTCAGAATGTCTGCTCTGCTTCATATGTCAACTTCAGTGCGTCCCAAATCTGGCAATTATTTTCCAATAATCTGGCAATGTTCCTTCCCAACATTGAGAACATTTTGGTTCCTAACTGGATCTTGCCTTCACCTGTTGTTCCCCTTTGGCATTTCCTGTGTTGTCAGATGTCTTTGCCTCTGTTGCTCTCAGTTCTGTTGGAGCTCAGGCTGGTGATCCAGTGAAACCTTGCCCTGCCACTTCCTTTCTTCCTGTAAACGCAAAAAATAGAATTTGACTCCAAAAGGATGACTTAAGTTTAGAATAAACAGAACTACACCTGGCTACTAAGAAGAGCTGGAATGTGTCTAATTTTAATGTTGATGTCAAAGAAATTATACTATTGTCATAAGATCTCGTATGGGGGCTGTCCTAGCAGTAGAATCATATACTAGATGGACCACAAATCTTAAGTGGTATGAGTGTTTTGTTTTCCTGTTGCCTCTGTTTTTCTGTTTTTTTTTTTTTTTTTTCTGTTGTTTTCTTTAAAGATTGTCTACCTGTCTCTCAGCAGGAGTGGTATAACACATGCAACCGAATGTTACAAGAACACTTTCAGCTAATAGCCTAAGACACTGGACACTAAATGTCAGAGTGAATTTTGAAGCAGACAGCTGTGTAAGACATACAGAAGGGAAGGTAGAGAAAGCCATTTAGACAATTTCTCAATCTCTCACCTATATCAAGGGCACAAAGGGATTAAGAGTGGAGACTGACTTTATAGCCATACTACCCTGAACGTGCCTGATCTCATCTGATCTCCTAAGCTAAGCAGTGTCGGGCCTGGTTAGTACTTGGATGGGAGACCACTTAGGAATACCAGGTGCTGTAGGCATTAAAAAAAAAAAAAAAAAGAATGGAGACTGAAAGAGAATTTGAGGGTTATTTTTGGAGAGAATTGCTAATGTTGTGTGAGTCTCATCCTTTTTCCAAGTGTAAATCTTACTTCCCAAATGGCAAGATTGTCTAAACTCTTCTGAAACCCAGAAAGGGATTTCACTGGGACCAGAGATGTATGCTCTTTTGCTGTATGGGAGACAGAGAGGACTGATCTCTGCCTCTTGTCTGGACAATGTGAGATATGGGAGCTGAGCTGGTAAGCTGCTCCTTTGGGAAAGTAAGTCAAGGAGATTTCTGGGGCATTAGAATGGGCCTGCACTCCCAGACTTGGTCAGGGCAGAGATGCATGTATGGATCTTATAGACCAGGTATGGGTCTTGTACAATAGCAAACCAGGGAACATAATGTAGGTCACCCAAAAGCTGCCTAGAGGGATAAGAGGCACTCAGCAAAAAGAGTCTGGAAGTGAACCATCAGTTTCTCAGAGACTGAGGCAAGATCTTAATTTTGAGCAGAAGGAAAGTATATCACCCACAACAAGGGAACAGTAGATAAGAAAATCCCAGTTTAAAACATCTGCTAGGTCCAGAGAGCAATGCAACTCTGACAGTAGCATGCAAGACAAAATTTTCCTGCCTCTCCTTTCCTCTCTCCTCATTTCAAAGAGGGGTCAGAAACCATAGTCAGCAAGATAGGGGAAGAAGGGTAGAAACCAAATGCAAAGAGGGAGAAGAAACTATCCCTTGCCTTCCTAATGGTGGACTTCCAACCTGCAACAGTCCTGACCTGAGGCATGAGCATCAGGCACCAAATACAAAAAAATTTTAAAGCTGTGGCATTAATCCAGGACAGGAAAATTGCAAGGGCTGTGTGAAAATATATATTATCATGTACTGGTAAAATTTAAGGATTCAAAGCAAAACTTCAATCTTTAAAAAGTAGGTAAAATGAAGTTCACCAAAGACACTTAATGGTGTTATAATTTGAGTCCTTGAATGGAATTGTTGAAAATAATAGAGTGAAAAAATGTGATAGTATGTTTGTGGAAAAGATTCATTATTATTTTGTAATATTTAATATAAAAAAATTCAATGATTGAAAATCCACTGCATTATGACTTAATGTGTATTTTTAATATTAGATTTGACAGTAAACTCAAAAGAAGGAATGGTTAGACTTAAATAAGTTTGCTTTAAAGGGACTAAATTCTAGTTGATAGATAGTCAAGTAATTTTTCTCGACTGCAGAAAAAGAATACTCTTTCATAGTGACAGAGTATTGAAAGCAACCTATGTATCCAGAATTGAGAGAGTAAGTAGGTGAAGGATGTATATGAGTTCCATGGAGCATTGCACAGCAATTAGAAGTAATGAATTAAAAATACACAGAACAGGATGTGGTTCCATAGTGTAGTGGTTAGCACATCTACTTTACATTCAGAAGGTCCTGGGTTCATGCTCTAGTGGAGCTACAGTCCATGGTCTACGGCTTGCCACCCTGAACAAGCCTGATGTCTGATCTTGGAAGCTAAGCAGGCTCTGGCCTGGTTAGTATTCGGATGGGAGACCACCTAGTAAGACCAGATGCTATAGGCATAAATAATAATAATAATAATAAAATACACAGAACAATATGGATAGGGCATAAAAAACAGAGTTTACTGAAAACAAAGTAAAGGAATAAAAAGTGATATATAACAATGCCATTTACATAAATTAAAAGCATTGACATAAAGCAATGCAGCACATTTTATAAGAGAACAGACACACCAAAAATTTACATTAAACAGAATAAAGTGGTTGACCAATGGATAAGGGACAAGGCAGAATACAATAAGAGTAGAATAAGGAAGCAGTAAGCCTTGCAGGAACAAAGGATATAACTAAAGGGTATAAAAAACCCATTCAGGTCCAAAAGAAAAATGAATTATGCTAAAGAAAAAAGTTCAGTTTTCTCATTAAAATTTTTATCAGATTTTATTTGGAAATTTTAAACACATTCAATATTTAATATTTTCCTGAATTTTTAGCATTTAATTTTTCTTTTAATCATGTAATACAAAGAAAATGTAACATTTTTTTCATGAAGTCCAACACAGAAAGATGCCTTTTCATCATTCTTTCCAATTTACCAAGTATATGAACAACTATACTGCTATCCATTACTGCCATGAAATGAATGAAAGGGTTGAGGAGCACTGATGTTTTGGGGTTGTTAGAAACTTAACTGATGCATTGTGCTCTCAGCCCTTCCATAAGGCAGCCCCCAGCTCTATGTTGGAATACAGCATGTAGATGTTTTCTGGTTATGTATTTTTCAAGGTTTGATTGTATTTTTGCCTGCAAACCCTCTACCCCTGCTCTCCTACTCATTTCCCATGTGATTGAGGAGCCCAGCTTTATGGCCTCTCCCAGGAACAGCCTGAAGCAATAGTGTTTGCAAAAATATTCCTGTCAATGTGATTCCTGCATGACTGCTTCTAACCTGTTCTTTTTCTGGCTCTAAGGGTAGGGTCGCAGCCTTCCAAGAACTTAGTAACAGTTGGAAAAATCCCCCCCTCTTCTCCATGTTGCACACATGCCCTACTCTGTCAGGAGTGGTAAAAACTAAAACCCCTAATTCTCCTCTTTGGCTAGGAATTTTCTCTTTCCTTTCCCACTGGGTCTCTGGAGGGTGGGAAGGTGGCAGTAAATGTGATGTTTCTGTGTAAAGAGCCATTCTTCCAGTCATGATGACTATACATTAAAATCACCTAGGGAGCTTTAAAAGCATACCAATGCCTGGGCTGAACCCCAGACAAATAGAATCAGATCGCTGAAGTTTTAGGTCTACAAAAGAATGATTTGATGTATGTATATATTGTGAGATGATGATCACAATAAATTTAGTTAATATCTATTGCCACATATAGTGACAAAATTTTTTCCTGTGATGAGAACTTTTAACTCCCTTAGCACCTTTTATTTTCTTAGCAACTTTCAAATACACAATACAGTATTATTAACTGTAGTTACCATCCTGTACATTACATCCCCAGAACTTATTTATCTTATAACTAGAAGTTTTACCTTTCGACCACCTTCACCCATTTTGCCTGCTCTCTACCCCAGATTCTAGTAACCATCAATCTGTTCTCTGCATCTATGAGTTCAATTTTTTTGTTTGTTTCCACATGTAAGATCATGCACTATTTGTCTTTACTGTGTGACTTATCTAATTTAGCATAATGACCTCAAAGTCCATCTATCTTGTCACAAATGGCAAGATTTCCTTATTTTTATGGCTAAATAATATTCCATTATAAGGCATATGTACACACACATAGGTATGTGTGTGTGTGTGTGTGTGTGTGTGCCTTTTACCCATTCATCCCTTGATGTTTTGGAAACAGGTTGTTTCCATGTCTTGCTATTGTAAATAATGCTGCAATAAACATGGGAAAGTAGATTTGCTGGATTATATGGTAATTCTATTTTTAATGTTTTGAGGAAATGCCATGATGTTTTCCATGGTGGCTACACAAATTTACATTCCCTCTGATAGTGCACAAGGGTTCCCCTTTCTCTACATCCTTGTAACACTTATTTTTCTTGTCTTTTTGATGAGAACCATTTAACAGGCATGAGGTGGTATCTTATTGTGGTTTTAATTTGTATTTCTCTGATGATTAGTGATGTTGAACACCTATCATGTACCTCTTGTCCATTTGTTTTTCTTGTATACAAGTTATTTTAAAACAAGGTATGTAATGAGAAGGAAATTATTGGGAGTTTCAAGAGTATTGATGTTGTAAAGTAATGAGAGTAATTGCCAAATTTCAGTAGAGGAGGAAATATTGGATGGTGAGAAACAAGTAATTAATGTGGAGTTGTAGACCATTTGTGGCAAAAGTTTGGCTGTAAAAGGCAGGAGAGGGAAAAGAACAGTTAGGATGGCAAGTAAAAATAAAAAAATCAAGGGCTCTTGGTGAAAAAAATATAAATCAAGTTCTCTTAAACCTGACCTTGTTATATGTCCAGCACTATTCTGAACTTTGAGGATACAAGCCATCACAATATCATACCCTGCCTTCAAGTTTCTCAGAGTCTATTGGAGAAGATAGACACCTTAACAGATATTATAAAGTAAGTATTAGATGGAAGCATAAACATGGATATATAAAGGAAGGAACATCTAATTTTGTCTTAGAGCACTGGCAAAGGCTTTAGTAGAGGATGTAGCATTTAAGATATGCCTTAATTATCAATATTAACTTGGGAGGAGTTAAAAAGGGAACGTAAATTTCTAGCTAGACATATAGCATATGAAAAGGCTTAAAAGGGTGAGATAGGATGATTTATTTCAGAATTGATGAACAGTTCAATTTGACTGAGTTATAGGAACAGAAGGAGACAAAGCTAGAAATATGCAATAGCACCAGATGGTAAAAAGGAACTTGTTTGACCAAGTAAAGAATTTGGATTTTATTATGTAGGCAATAAAGAACTCAAGCTGAGGAGAACCTAATAAAATTTGTGTTTAAAAAAGGATAACCAGCTTCCAAATATGACAGAATAGCTTGGCTCAAACAATACTTCCTTGAAGAAGAGTTAGAAAAGTCAGATAAATGCATAGTTTAGGCATATGTTTGAAAGCATCGAAGTGCTACTGAGACAAATAGGAATTAAGGAGACAGAACCCTGGAGAAAGGAGAATCATGCAGAGAATTGAGCTGACAGTATGCAGCCACTTTTTTCTTCAGGGCATTTGTTGATTCTGGGTGTAGAGCAAGAGACCAAAAATTTAGGCAAAGAGGTTGAGGAGATAGTTACTATTAAAGACAGAAAAATCAGCGGAGCTTTTTACAGTCTCATACTAGAAAGATAAAATTAGAGATGTAGAAGATAGGTTTTTATGAGAGAAGAGAAGTAGGAAACTGATCCCCATACTCTGTTGGATTTCCTTGATGGCATTTGCTAGATTTTCAGATTGTGCTGGGATGGAGACTAGAGACCAAATAAGAATATCTAAAGTAGAGTAAATGTTTTTGTAATCAATCAGTGGTGAGAAGAGAAGTATTAGAATTCAGGCCTCCACAGGTCCTCAGTTAGACTACCTGGAGGCTATGCCCAAAGAGTGAGGGTTGAATTAGAAAAGGCTAGGTTTATAGTCACTTCAGTTGCAAATTTAACAGAATATGAATTGCCCACTTTATCTGTCAGGAAAGAGAAGAGTAAATATTTGAAGGAAGATAACACCTAGAACCTCTAAAAATTTTAATACGCAAAAGGCACAAAATTCAATAAAACATTACTAGACATAACATACCTTATAGGTGAAAAATAAGAGAGAAAAAAAGGACAATAAAAACAGTCCTAAGGAAACACAGACATTAGACATATTAGAAAAATAATTTAAAATAGCTATGATTAATATGTCAAGAGACTAAAGAAAAAAAGGAGAATTTGACCAGAGAATTTGAATTCATAAAAATACAGCAAATAGAAATATTAGAACTGAAAAATACAATAACTGCAATTAAGAACTCAATAAGTGGGTTTAAAAGCATATTTATGGCACAAGACCGAAAGATTAGTGAACCAGGAGAAAAGTAGATACAATATATGCAGACTGAATGAAGCAGGTTGAATAGAAAAAGTCAATAAAACAGAAAGGAGTGTATTAGGTGTTCTTGAAATTGAAGTATCTGAAAAAAAGTACAAGAATGGGTCAGAAACAATCTTTTAATAAATAATGGCTGCAAATTATCTGAAACTGATGAAAGAAAACAAAGACACCTCAGATCCAAGCCTACCAACCCAAAGCAAGATGAACTTTAGAAAATACACCTAACCACATTATAATAAAATTGTTAAAACCGAAGACCAAATGAAAATCTTTAGAGCAACTAGAATAAAAAGACACTATACTTGCAAGAGCAACAGAAAAACTACTAATTGACTTCTTAGCTGAAACAATGGAAAATGGAAGACTTATGGAATAACATTGAAAAAGTGCTGAATGAAAATAATTGCTATCTAGAACTCTACAATGAACAAGACTATTCTTCAAAAATGAAAGCAAATTAAAGATATTTTAAAATGAACAAAATGAAAAATATTCATTTTTAGCAGATGTACATTAAAAGAAATACTAAAGGGAATTCTACAGAAAGGAGAAAAATAGAAACTCAGAACAGTAATTAAAGAAAATAAAAAAAGCATAATATGATGGTAAATATAAATAAATATTAGCCATACAAAGCAATAATTTAATGTCTTGTGATAATTAAAATATATGCAGAATTAAACGGACTGAAATAAATAAGAGCAGAGATTTATAAAACAAAACAAATGTTTAGTAGAAACAGTAAACAAAACAAAATATGTACTATTTAAAAATAATAATTAAATTGGTAGAGCTTTCAGTATGCCATCATGAATAGAAGGTAAAGACACAAATTGCCAAAATAAAGGGGAAAAAATATGACATCCTTGAAGTTCTACATTAAAAAGATAATAAAGAATATAATGAATAATTATATCCTATTTAAAATTTTGATGAAATTCAGAAATCCCTAGGAAGACATAACTTACCAAATGGACACAAGGAGAAATAAAAATTTATATATATCCTAAAAACTAAGTTTATAATTAAAAACCATGACACAAAACCCCCTACCAGACTCAATGGTTTCCCTGATGAATTCTTTTAATCATTTAATGACTGGTGAATTCTTCTAATCATTTAATCAAAAAACAGCAAATTCCCACACTCTCAGAGAATAGAGAAAGAGAAAATACCAAAACTTTTATAAGCCTAGTATAATATTAATTCCAAAACATACAAGACTGAAAAATTATAGGCTAATTTCAATAAAAAAATATTTAAATTTTTAGCAGTTCTGACCTCAGAAGCATGGCGGAGTGAAAGATCTCTCCCCTTGAAACAACAATGAGCTGCACATCTAAAACTCAACAAAAAACATCCAATCTGCACACAAGCATGTCTGAGCAAGGTATCTGTGAATAAGAGCTAGCACAGGTCAGAACTGCAGTAGTCAAGTGGTAGACTGGGAGAAACAAAGGAGCTGCCTCTCTCAGCCAGAGCTTCCTGCAGCTAGAGGAGGAGGAGAGAAAGTGCGGTGGAGTTCATGAAAAGCCCTGCCTGAGAAATCCGTGAGTTTCACACAGTGCAATGCCCAGGGATCAGGGCAGAAAGCAAAACAAAGTGGAGACAGCAGAGAAGCAACAGCTGATCATTACCAGCAAAACACGAGGCTGAGCCACAACCAACCCAGAGGGCATTCCTCCTACCCCTTGCATATATTCCAAGACTGAAAACAGCAGAGCCCCAGGAGAATGGGAGCAAATGCTACTGAAACTGTCATTAACACTGACAGGGAATGAGACTAAGGGTAGCGAAGGTGACTGAATATTTATAATACAAAAAAGACATTGTTGAGGATTTATATAAAGCAGGGATCCAAGAGGCTTAGACACAACCTACTAGAAAACAAAAGAAAAATGCCTTCTTAGCAACTGGCTAAAGAGAGATCTTTATATAATAAATCTTTCTGGGGGGGGTGCGGGGGGCGGGGGGAAGGAGAATACACTTCCATTAATGCCCAGGCAGAAAAACAGTCCATTAAACACCATGAACAACCAAGGTGTCAAGGCAGCTTTGAAAGAAAGAAAAAATCTTCAGAAAGTAAGCTTACAGACATAGAAATGTGTGACTTAAATGACGGAGATTCAAGGTGGGACTTCTGAAAAATCTCAGTGAGATACAAAATAATTCACATCAACTATTCCAGGAATTGAGAAAACTAGATTAGCAGAATAATTTTTTTAGCAAGGAGATTGAAACCCTCAAAAACAACAAAATAGAACTTCTGGAGATGAAGAATACACTAAAAAAGATGAAGAATGAAATAGCACAAGCTTGGGAAATAGAGTTGACCAAATGGAGGAAAGGATCCGTGATACAAAGACAGAAAACTAGAAATAAATCTGAAGAAAGAAGAGAGAAACCGAAGAATGAAAAATAATGAAAGAAAAATACAAGAACTAGCTGATACCATCAGGAGAGGAAACATAAGAATAACAGGCATTCTAGAAGGGGAACAAAAAGATCAGGGATTAGAAAGCATTTTCAGCACAAATCGAACAAGCAGAAAGGAGTGGAAACAAATATTCAAACTATTAAATGAAAAGAACTATCAGCCAAAAATAATGTATCCAGCAAAGCACTCTTTTAGGTATGAAGGAGAAATAAAGACCTTTCCAGACATACAAAAATTGAGAGAATTCTCCACTACAAGGCTCACATTACAGGAAATACTGAAAAGGGTCAGCACACCTAAAAGAAAATGACAAAAAAATAAAAACCACATAACTATGGATAAGGCGACTTGCAGGCAGATAGAAGCAGAGGAGTGCAACCCTTATTAAGAAGAGGACATTATAAGCTTAAACAATAAGAAGTTTGCTATTGCAAGATAGTAATGAACATTCAGCATACTAGGGACAAATTGAGACAGCAATAACAGAAAAGAGAGGATTCAAAAATCCAAATTCACAAAGGGGAATGGAGATAAGGTACACACAGAAGGAAATGGACTACCATATATATAAATATCCTCTACATATCTGTAAAGGTAACCACATGCCAAAGATTCAGAACTGAAGTATATAGCATAAAACAAGAAGGACCAGAGGGAAAACCCACAAAACCCAAACAAAATAAAAAATAAAAATAAAAATAAAGACAGAAACACAAGGACAGGGAAGCAATGGAAAAACCAAGCTACCAGAAAGCAAAAGATAAAATGGCTATATAAAAAACTTCATATTTCAAGGATCACCCTAAATGTAAATGAACTGAACTCACCAATAAAAAGGCAAAGAGTTGCAGATTGGATCAAAAAATAAAACCCAACCATATGCTGCCTCCAGGAGACACATCTCAGTTCCAAAGACAGATGTAGACTCAAAGTGAAAGGGTGGAAAATGATATTTCAAGCAAATGGCATTCAGAGAAAAGCAGGAGTAGCGGTATTAATATTGGACTAAAGAGACTTCAAAATAAAAAAGGTAAGGAAAGATACTGAGGGACACTTTATATTGATAAAAGGGAATCATGTACCAAGCAATCATAACACTTAATATCTATGCTCCCAATCAGGGAGACCCAAAATACATAAAGCCATTACTAACAGAACTAAAGAGAGAAACAAAACAAAACACAATCGTAGTTGGGGACCTAAGTACCCCACTCTCAGATATGGACAGATCATCCAAACAAAAAATCAATAAGGAAATAACATCCTTAAATGATACATTAGAACAAATAGACATAATTGATATTTACAAAGCCTTTCATCCCAAAATAGCTGCTTATACATTCTTCTCTAGTGCACATGGAACATTCTCAAGGATTGTCCATATACTGGGACACAGAGATAGCTTCAACAAATATAAGAGAATTGAAATCATATTCTCTGATCATAATACATAATACTTTGAAGCTGGATATCAACTGTAAAAAGAAAGTGGGAAGAACCATAAATACATGGAGATTAAACAACATGCTGATCCAGGATTAAACATGGCAGAGTGAGAGACATCCTCAGATCTCTCCCCTTGAACAACGATAAGCTGAACATCTAAAACTCAACAAAAAACACCCAAACTGCACACTGGCATGTCTGAGCATGGGATCTGTGCATAAGAACTAGCACAGGGCAGAACCCTAGGTGTCAGGCGGTGGACTGGGAGAAAAAAAGAAGTTGCTTATATACTGTTCTCTAGTGCACATGGAACATACTCAAGAATCGACCACATACTCGGACACAGAGGCAGCCTCAACAAATATAAGAGGGTTGAAATCATACCAGCCATATTCTCTATCATAATGCTTTGAAACTAGAGATTAACTGTAAAAAGAAAGTGGGAAGAACTACAAATACATGGAGATTAAACAACATACTACTGAAAAATAACTCGGTCAGAGAAGAAATAAAAAGAGAGATCAAGAAATACATAAAAACGAATGATAGTGATAGTACAACGTGTCAAAAATTTTGGGACATGGCAAAAGTGGTCATAAGAGGAGAATTCATATCATTAAAGGTCTCCTTCCAAAAACAAGGACAGGCCCAAATAAACAACCTAATGCTTAATCTTGAAAAACTAGAAAAGGAAGAACAAATGAGGCCTAGAGTCAGCAGAAGGAAAGAAATAATCAAAATTAGAGCTGAAATAAATGAAATTGGAAAAAAAAACAATAGAAAAATAAATGCAACAAAGAGTTGGTTCTATGAAATGGTTGATAAAATTGGCAAACACCTCCTAGACTCACTAAAGAAAAAAGAAAAAGGACACAAATAAACAAAATCAGAGATGAAAGAGGGGAAATTAAGACAGTCATGGCAGGAAAACCAAGGATCATGCAAGAATACTATGAAAAAGTATATAATACCACATTTAATAATCTAGAAGAAATGGACCAATACTTAGAAAAATACAACCTTCCTAGACTGAATCAAGAAAAACTGAAAAATCTAAATCGACTGATCAGAAGTATAGAAATTGAAACAATCATTAAAAACCTACCAAAAAATAAAGTCTAGGACAAGATGGCTTCACCAAACATTCAAAGAAGATTTAACACCTATTCTCCTCAAACTCTTCCAAAAATCAAAGAGGAGGTAATACTTCCTAACTTATTTTATGAGGCCAATATCACCCTGATACCAAAACCTGATAAAGATAACACAAAAAAGAAAACTACAGACCAATATCTCTAATGAATACAGATGCAAAAATCCTAAATAAAATACTAGCAAATGGAATACCACAACATATTAAAAAGATTATACAGCACTGTCAAGTAGGCTTCATCCCAGAGGCACAGGGATGGTTCAACATACTCAAATCGATTAATGTGATATGCCACATAAACAAATTAAAAAATAAGAATCATATGATCATATCAATAGATGCAGAAAAAGCTTTCAACAAGATACAGCATCCATTTATGATCAAAACACTTCACAATATCAGTATAGAAGAAAAATACCATATTTGGCCATATTTGACAAACCTTCAGCCAACATTATACTTAATGGTGAAAAACTAAAAATCTTCCCTCTAAGATCAAGAAAGGTAACATTGTCCACTATCACCACTGTTATTCGATATAACATTGGAGGTTCTAGCGAGTGCAATCAGGCAAGAGAAACGAAGAAGTCAAACTGTCACTATTTGTGGATGACATGATTCTCTATATAGAAGACCATAAAGACTCCACAAGAACACCGCTAGAAACAATAAGCAAATACAATAAAGTCTCTGGATACAGAATTAATGTTCAAAAATCCATAGCGTTCCTACATACACTAATACTGAAGCATCAGAAAAGGAAGTGGAAAAAATAATTCCGTTTGCAATTGCAACAAAAAGAATAAAATACCCAGGAATAAATCTAATGAAACATATGAAGGACCTGTATAATGAAAACTCTAGACCCTATTGAAAGAAATCGAAGAAGATACAAAGAGATAGAAAGATATTCTGTGTTCTTGGATTGGAAGAATCAGCATGGTTAAAATAACCTTATTACCTATAGCATTATATAGATTTAATGCAATCTCCATTAAAATCTCATCAACATTTTTTAAAGAAAGAGAACGAAAATTCATCAGATTTGTATGGAAGCACAAAAGACCTCGAATTGCCAAAGCCATCCTGAGAAAAAAGAATGAGGCTGGAAGTATCACTCTGCCTGACTCCAAATTATACTATAAAGTGACAATAATCAAAACAGCATGGTATTGGCAGAAAAACAGACACACAGACCAGTAGAACAGAATCGAGAGTCCAGAAGTAAACCCATGTTTATATGGGCAAATATGTTTCGACATAAGATCCGAAAACATACAGAGAAAAGAAATCCTCTTCAATGAATGGTGCTGGGAAAATTGGAGAGCTACCTGCAAAAGAATGAAACTAGACTGTTATCTATCACCACACATCAAAATGGATTAAGGGCCTGAATATAAGACCTAAAACAATAAAATGCATAGATGAAAACATAGGAACTAAACTCAAGGACTTTGGACTTAAAGATAATTTTATGAGTTTGACCTCAAAAGCATGGGAAGCAAAAGCAAAAATAAATGAATGGGACCACATCAAATTGAAAAGCTTATGTACAGCAAAAGAAACTGTCAACAAGGTAAAGAGGCAACCATCCATATGGGAAAATACATTTGCAAGTAATGCCTTCAGTAAGGGCCTAATATCCAAAACATACAAAGAATTCATATGACTTAATAATAACAAAAAAACAAACAATCCAAATAAAAAATGGGCACAGTACCTGAACAGATACTTCTCCCAAGAAGACATACAAATGCCCAACATACATATGAAAGGATATTCAACTTCGCTAGCTATTAGGGAAATGAAAATCAAAAACACAAAGAAGACCATCTCACACTTGTTAGAATACCTATAATCAACAAGACAAATAATAAGTATTGGAGTGGATGTGGAGAAAAAAGAATCCTCATACACTGCTGGTGGAACTGCAAATTGGTACAGCCACTATGGAAAACAGTATGGAGGTTCCTCAGGAAACTAAGAATGGATCTACCATATGATCCAGCCATCCCTCCACTGGGCATTTACCCCAAAGACTTGAAGGCATATATCCAAAAAGATATTTGCACACCAATGTTCAAAGCAGCATTATTCACGGTGGCCAGGACATGGAAGCAACCAAAGTGTCCTATGATAGATGATTGGCTCAAGAAGCTGTGGTACATATATATGATGGAGTATTATTCAGCCATAAGAAGAGATGAAATACTGCCATTTGCGACAACATGGATGGACCTTGTGAAAGTCATGCTAAGAGAAATAAGCCTTTCAGAAAAAGTTGACAACCACCGATTTCACTTATTTGGGCTATAAACCTCAAAGCAAAAATCAAACAGGACAAACGCAGACTCATGGACGTTAACAATATACTAGTGGTTACCAGAGGGTAGCGGGGTTGGAGGTTGTAAATGGGGTAAGAAAGGTCAAATATGTGGTGACAGAAAGACATCTAACTACAGTCGTTGAACACAGAGTGTGATATGTATATGCCTTACTGTTGAATTGTACACCTGAAACTTACTGGATTTCTTTAATCATAGTCACCATAATAGAAAAAAAAAAAAGACTATTGCACCGTATACAATGAAATTGATTTCAGGAATGCAAGTTTAGTTCGCCACTCGAAAATCAATCAACATAATTCACCACATTAAAAGATGTGAAAGAAATCTTTACGCAACAAGATGTACTTACAAATTCCAAAAGTCTTTACAGAAAAGCAGTTGGAATTCATAAGTAAATTTAACAAGTTTATTTAACAAATTTAACAAGTGAGGTGAACATACAAACATTATTTTTATATTAGCAACAAAGTGAAAAATGAAATTAAAAAGAGATAGTTTATACAATACTTCAAAAACCATGAAAAACATTGGAATAAATCTAATAAAAAATGTATAAGGCCTCTATATAAATAACTACAAAACACTATTGAGAGAAATGAAAGTATTTCTAAAGAAATAGAGGGTTATATTATGTTCATGGATTGGAGGACCCAATACTGTAATAATTTGAATTCTCCCCAAATTGATAGATAGATTTAATCTAATTTAATTAAAATCCCACAAAGTTTATATGGAAATAGTGAAGCTGATTCTAACATAAATGAAGACAAATGAGCTAAGTATAGCAAAGATGTTCTTTGGAAGAACAAAGTTGGTAGAGTATATTGCTAGATATCATAACCTAAAGTGATAGAAATTAAGACAGCATGATATTGGTACAAGGATAACAAATGGACCAATAGAATTGGATAGAAAGTCCAGAAACAGACTACTCTTGATTTATCACAAAGATGATACCATTGTATAATGGGTATAGATAGTCTTTTCAATAAACACTGCTGTGTCAATTGGATATCCATAAGAAAATAACTGCATCTGGAACACTTTACCATGTCCTACACAAAAACAATTCAGCAAAGATTTTAGAACTAAATGTAAAAAATTAAAATAACAAAGCTTTACCCCTCCTCCCAATTTATTGAGATATGATTGACATATATCACTGTATGAGCTTCAGGTATACAGCACAAAAGTTTGACTTACATATATTGTGAAAAGATTACCACAAAGAATTTGGTTAACATCCATCATCTCATATAGATACAAAGGATTTATTTACTTTCTTAACAATTTTCATAGATACCATACAGCAGTGTTAACCATACTCATCATGTTGCACATTACTTCCCCAGTACTTATAACTGGAAGTTCATACTTTTGACCACCTTCATCCAATTTCCTGCCCCGCTTTCCACCTTTGGTAACCACAAGACTGATCTTTTTTTTTACATCTCACATATAAGTGTGATCATACTGTATTTGTTTTTCTCTGTCTGACTTAATTTCACTAGCATAATGCCCTCAAGACCCTCACTTTTTATGGCTGAATCGTATTCCACTGTGTTATATTTTCTTTATCTGTTCATCCACTGATGGACACTTAGGTTTTTTCCATGTCTTGGCTGTTATAAATAAAGCTTCTACAAACATGGTAATGCAGATGTCTTCTTGAGTTAGTGATTTTTGTTTCCTAATAGAGCTTTTAAAAAAAGCATAGAAGAATATCTTCATGATCTTGGGGTTGACCAAGAGTTCATTAAAAAGTACCAATCATACAGGAAAAAGTGATAAATTGAGCTATATTAAAATTGTGTGTTAGTTCCTCAAAAGATAACATCATGAGAGTGAAAGGCAAGCCACAGACTTGAAGTAGATATTTGAAGAGTATATACATGGCAAAAAACTTGTAACTTATAATGGATATAAAGAGTCATAAAAATCAATAAGGAAAAAAAGTCAGTGTAATAAAAAGCCCAAATGAAAGCTGAGAGCAAAATGGCCCAAGATAGAGCCATTTCTGCCTGGTATGCCATGTTGGTAACCTGAAGCTTAGGAAACTTTTGTGTCTCTGTAAATGCATTGTCTGACCAGAACTGCAGTAATTCAGTCAGCCAATCCTCAAACACCAAGCCCAATTCTGGGCCTTCTCACCCCAAACAAGTTTGACTATGTGACCCAAGCAATTAGATGTTTTCTATTTGTCCGTTCTTTATCCTTTATCCTATGAAAGCTTCTTGCCTTCTGCCCCATTCGCATTCTCTGAAAGAAGATGGCTCACTTCATAAAGTGTTAAATAAAGTTTGTTTGTATTACTTGAATTGTCCTCTTTTACTTTTATTATTTTTTTAAACAAAGCAAAAGACCTCCAATAATAGAGAAAGAGATGATAATGAATGGGGAAAGGGTCCCTGGAGTGACAGGGTGAGGGAAAGGAACCTCTTATGAAAGGAAATTTAGTTCAGGGATTCAAGTTGCCTTGAAAAGGCACCTCATTTAATGTAATCAAGCTTCAGGCCCTCAAATGACTCCATTGCACTCAGTCTTATGTGGTCACACTGTACTCTAATGTGGAAATGAGATTGGATGGAGCTCTATCTCCATAACCCTGTGAATTCTCCTGGTTTTTGCCATTTGTTTCCTGTGCTTCTGCTAAATTCTCAAACTCTATCCTTCCCAATGAATATAGAACACAGCTGTTTTTGGTGTTTTAACTTTCCACAAACTATTACCAAATATGGCAAATGTGTGGAAAAGGATGTGCAGAAAACCTTTACCACAGGGTTTTTTTTTATTCCCCCCTGGGCAGTGGAGAAGCAGAGGTAATAAGATTTACAAATGAGTGCTAATTGTTAGACTTCTTTGTTCTTAAGACCCCTTAAAAAGGAACAACAGGCCCAAAATGGCATCACTTATGTTAAGCCCCACCAAGACATAGTATCAAGCCTGATTTCATTTGCAGCTGCTCCCAGGAGTGAAATTTTAAACCAATCAGCCTAGAATTTCTTGGTCAGCACTAATGAAGTAATCTGAAAAATCTCCCTGCTTTCCCCTGAGGGAAGGTGACCTTGCTTGAAATAATCTACTCTTTTAACCTTCTTATCCTGCCCAGTTTCTGCCTATAAAGCCTTGCATTTTGTACTGTGCCTCCGAGCACCTTTCTATTTACTAGATAGGATGCTGCCTGATTCATGAATTGTTCAATAAAGCCAATTGTATCTTTATATTTACCCAGTTGAATTTTTTTTTTTTTTTAACAGTCCTGAACTCTCATTGTTCCAACCGCCTTTCCCACTGAGGGGTCCAGCCTTCTGGACTGCAAGATCCTGTCCTTTGAATATTTCCTAGGAAACTTCAAATTCTTTGAAGAGGAATTTTCTACTCAAATGTCTAACCTTGTAATCAGCTCTTTGTTCTGCTTCTGTAGACATGCTTGCCTCATAGGCCAAAGGGCAAAGTGAACTCGAGATCAACTGAAGACTCACCCTCCCCTTTGCTTGTTCTGTAACAGATGAATCCCCTTTGCTTGTTCTGTCTAGATAACAGATGTATTGCCTTTGCTTGTTAAGCCCTATAAAAGTGAGGTTACCCCTGAGCTTGGGGCCCAGATCATCATAGCGCTAGCTCTTCTGGGATCACCAGCGTAATAAACTTGAGTTCTCCAACTCTCCAAGTGGTGCTTGGTTTCTCACTGGTCTGATTTTTCTGCAACATTTCATTATGTATGTTATCACTGGGGGCAATATAAATCCGTCATTGCCCTGGTGGCACTGAGGTCGGCTTTGGTCCTGTGATAGCCTGCTGAAAAGTGAAAGGGTTAAAGGATAATTAAAACCTAAAACTGGACAAAGGAAGTCTATACCTTAGGCCTAGTTTCTGGAACCCCTAACCACATTCTGTTAATCATGAAACTTGTAACAATGAGCTCATATGCTAACTGCCAATTTTAGCCTGTGTAACCCTGCTTGCTTGCATGGCATGAAAAATAATCAATTGTATATAAGCTGAAAATTACTGTTTGGCCATCGCCCATGGGAACACTGGCTATTGCCCATGGGAACATAGGCAATCACCCATAGGAACATAACATTCTAACAACAAGCTTTCTGCTTCTGTACTCCCCGCTTGCACACCTGACCAGTGGGTTGACAGGTAGTGAATAGGAGAAAGATGGACCTTTGTGTTTCAGACAGAATGAGGAATGGGATTTAGGGCTTAAAAACCTTGTATCTTGGCATTTCGGGGCTGCTCCTTTGTATAGGACAGCCACCGGCTAATAAACAGCCTTTAAGAGCATACTTGGTTTGGTCTATTCTATACAGGCCACAACAGTCCTTTCTGCAGATGCAGTAAAAAATTACAGATCAGCAAAGTTTAGGGAAAATAAGATCTATTGAAGTATGTTTCAAGAGAGAAACGAGCTATACCAGAGATTGCCGTAACCTTGTAGAGGTGAGGAGGTCTGTCTTATATCTGGGCTGTGATGGGAAGTTACAAGGGTGGTGCTAGCTGAGTGGTATGTGAGGCCATTTTGATTGACTGTTGGCTGTTATATAGCCTACTGTCAACTGCGCATGTCCTTACCCAGAATTCAGTCATTTATAATTAGATTCATGAACTTCCGGACATAGTATGATATTTTAATGATGATATAATGAGGCTGAAATGAAAAGAAGCAGAGTACTCCGTACTAAGCAAGCATTTGTGGCTGGCCTAAACTAGTTGCTATGCTATAGTTATTTATTTCATTGTACTCCAGAATGTAGGGGTATCATTACTTAAAAAATGAGGTTTTTTTTCTGGGAGGCCCTACGGGTGGCCTTTGTGTTGGGCTGTCATTGTTGTCATTCCTATGGTTACAGAGCTTGGCCTTTGCTCCTGTTGCTCATGGCTTCCTAACTGCCTAACACATAAACTAAACCACTTAGCTTTCTATGTGTCTCACTGCCTTGACTTCCAATCATTCCCTATGGCTGATCTGTCACCAAACTCCATTGAAGTATTTTCTCAAAAAAGGAGAGGTCTCTAGAGAGGACTTTGGATGCTAGCCTAAAAATAATTCGTTAAGATCCAAAATTGAACTTTCCTTTTCTCAGCTCAGTTCCTATACCACTTTCTGCCTTTTCTCTTTCCTTAAAAGTTTTCCAGGAAGTTCACACTGCATTGCCTAGGTTCAAGTTTTGATTTTTGGTCTCAGTAATATGTTTCTACCCCTATAGCAATATATTTCCTTGTTTGTGTGTATAACTGTGCAAACACTTTGCTTCTTTAAAATGATATTTTCTCTTTTCTTTATCCTTGATGCAAACTGGACTTTTACTCACTTTGCTCCTTTTCTTTCCTTATCCTTCCACTTTTGCACATATTGTATGACTATTCCCTTAATCATGAAAAATTTAGTGTGGTGGCTGAAGAATGACTACTTGAGATTTATTACTTGTAAGAAAATTACTGTTCGACTATTGCCATGGGAACAAAAGGCTTTTGATCATAGGGACATAACATTCTGATAACAAGCTTTCTGCTTCTGTACTCCCCTCTTGCACACCCCGGCTTATAGGTTGACAGGTAGTGAATAGGAGAAAAATAGACCTTTGTGTTCAGACAGAATGAAGAATAGGATTTTGGGCTTAAAAACCCTGTACCTCTACATTTCAGGGTTGCTTAATTTGGGGTCTGCGTACTGCTGACAGACCCAGCTGGCTGAATAAAGAGTGTATTTTCTATAACTCACTAATTTCTGGTGGTTCGTGTATCTTTCGGGGGCTGGCGGCTACAACATTTGGAGGCCCCAGCGAGATCTCAGGGAGTGGCCCTGCGATCTAAGACCGGACCGGCTTCCAAAGTGGTTGCTGTCCCTGTTACGGATTCAAAGGGGCGGCCAACTTGAGACATTCCAGGGCCCTTGAATGCTGTGACAGGTCAGTACAATCGTCAAGGACGCAACCTTTAGGACACGCTCTTTGTTCCTGGTCTCGATGGGAATCTGGAATCTCCGAGGCCTCGGTGTCTGGATAAAAGATACCTTCCTGTTTCTGTTGACTGGTCAGTGGGGTTCCATGGAGAGAATGGATGCAGTCATATCTCCTGGACCATGCCAGGCCATGGGACGCTGCCTCCTGTGCCCTATTGTCAGGTTTTGTTTATTGTCTCTGGTCTTGTTTATGTTGTAGGTGGCGGACTTCTCTGGGTCCATCTACACTCTGGTAATTGTTTTTGTTTGAGTGTTCGATTGTTTTTGTGAGAGTGTCTGTTTTGTGTTTTCTGCGCAAGCGATGGAGGGAAGCCTGAGTTCACAGAAGACACCCTTGGGTTGTCTCCTGCGACATTTCAGAGAAGGGTTTGTAGAAGGAGCATAAAGTTTTCTCCAGGCAGACTAAGAACATTGTGTGAAGTCGAGCGGCCGTCTTTTGGTATAAACTGGCCTCCAGAGGGCTCCTTTGACAAAGGGTTGGTGAGGAATGTGTTTGGAAGATTGTCACAGGAGACCCGGGACACCCCGATCAGTTTCCCTACATTGATCAATGGTTAAATCTTGTTCAGAACCCCGCTCCTTGGCACCGCCGGTGTGCCCTCTCTCTAGGGGTGCGAGTTTTAGTTGTGAGTACCCCTAAACATGCAGCAACTGAAACTCCAAAACAGCCCAGTCCCTCAGTCCTCCAATCTCCACTGGAGGACAATGACCTTCCCCCACACTGCAATCCAGGACAACAGAGGCCCACTAGCACTGCCTCGCCTCCCCGGACATGAGCAGGTATCCCTTATGGGCCTCCTGCTCCTGCTCCAGGCGAGGCACCGGCCGATACCACTACCCCGGCCATTCTTCCCTTGTGAGAAGCACCACCCCAGGGGCATCACACAGACAGGCCCTTTATGGTTTACGTGCCATTCTCGACTAGTGACCTGTACAACTGGAAGGCACAGAATCTGCCTTTCTCTGAGAAACCCCAAGCATTAACAGGACACTTAGAGAGTGTCTTTCAGACTCACCGCCCCACCTGGGGTTATTGCCAACAGCTTTTAGTTACCCTCTTCACTGCGGAAGAATGTGGGTGCATACGGGCGGAAGCGCAAAAGATAGCTGCGGGAGGGAGGAGAGTTGAGGAAGCAGGGGAACAGATTGAGGAGGAATTTCCCTCCATCTGCCCAGACTGGGGACACAATTCTCAGGCAGAGAGAATGGCATTAGATCAGTACCACCAGATTCTAATTGGGGGAATTAGGATGGCTGCTCGTCAGCCAACTAACCTTTCTAAAGTAACTGAAGTTATACAGGGACCTCAGGAATCCCCTGGAGCATTTCTTGAATGAGGCTTACCAGGTATGCACCCCCATTGATTCTGAGGCCCAGCAGGCAATTATTATAGCCTTTGCTACTCAGGCAGCCCCTGATATCTGGTGTAAATTGCAAAAAATTAGAAGGTTTTTGCAGGGATGAACCTGTCCCAATTTGTTGAGATAGCCCAGAAGGTGTTCAACAACAGGGAGGCACCGGATGACCCCAAACGTATGGCTAAAATCCAAAGCTACTGTCATCAACCCAGCCAATCTGTTGCCAGACCCAGACCCCAAGACCCCGGTTCATGACTGCACAGATTTCACTGATGCTGTGTGTTCCTCGTGGCCAGACCTCAAAGACTCCCCTCTGCCTGAGGCTAATGAAGTTCTGTTCACGGACGGGAGCAGCTTCATGCAGGAAGGAAGGAGGTATGCTGGAGAGTGGTCGTAACTCTAACTGGCACCATCTGGTCACAGGCTCTTCTCCATAGGTCTTCTGCTCAAAAGGCAGAACTCGTCACCCTCACTGAGGCACTAAGATGGGGAAAGGATAAGGCAGTCACAATATACACTGACAGCCGATGCGCCTTTGCCGTTACACATGTACACAGAGCCATCTACAAGGAAAGAGGGCTTCTGACTTCAGCTGGGAAAGACATCAAGAACAAGGGGGAGATCTTAGCCTTACTTGAAGCCATATAGATGCCTAAGACTCTTGCTATTGTTCTTTGTAAAGAGCATCAAAAAGGGAGTAGTCCTGATGCTGAGGGAAACTGACGAGCCAATGCAGAGACAAGAACAGTGGCCACAAGGCCAGTGGGGCCCCCACCAGATCTACTGACTGTTGTCCCTTACCCAGAACTGCCTCCGTCTCCGACCTATATGGCGGAAGAGGACATATATTTTCAGGACAAAGGAGCCACTAGGAACCAACAGGGGTGGCGGACAACCCCAGATGGAAAATTGGGCTCTCACGGGCCCTGGGAAGGACTCTCCTCCACCAATTACACCAGACCACACACCTAGGGTGAACTAAGATGCTCCAAGCTTTAGACCCCTATTTTCACTTGTTAGAAGGAAGAAGAACTGCAGAGGAGATTGCCTCACGATGCCCGGCTTGTGCCCAAGTTAATCCAAAGAAGGGGAAAATAGAAGAACCTAGGTACAGGGAAAGAGGAACTTATCTGGGGGACCACTGGGAGGTCGATTTCACTGAAGTAACCCTGACTGTGGGGGGCTACAAATATTTACTTGTTTTTATAGTCACCTTTTCAGGATGGGTAGAGGCCTTACCTACCAGGAAAGAGACTGCCTTAGTAGTTACTAAGAAACTACTACAAGAAATCTTCCCTCAATTTGTTCTCCCTGGAACTGTAGGGTCAGATAAAGGGCCAGCCTTCGTAGCAAAGGTGTCACAGCAATTGGCCAGCTACCTAAATTTGCAATGGAAACACCACTGCACCTACTGGCCCCAAAGTTTGAGCCAAGTAGAGCAAATGAATCGGACCCTAAAAGAGACATTAGCCAAGTTAGGATTAGAAACTGGTGGGACCTGGGTAGAACTTCTCCCCTTTGCTCTTCTCTGAGCCAGGTGTACTCCATATATTAATAGATTTACCCCATTTGAGATTTTCTTTGGAAAACTCCCACCTTTAGTACCTAGAATAGAGGATGAGAAAAAGGCAGAACTATGTAACCTTGTCTTACTTAAGTCTTTACAGTCCCTTCAAAGTGTACAGAAGGAGATTTGGTCCCGAGTTCGTGCTGCCCACTCAGCTCTGGGGGACAGACTTCCCCAACAGTTTCAGCCTGGGGACTCTGTATGGATCCGGAAGTTCACTTCCAAAGGACTAGAACTCAAATGGAAAGGACCCTTCACTGTTTATCTGACGACGCCCACCGCAGTTAAAGTAGACAGCATCCCATCATGGATCCATCGTGAAGGCAGCACGAGAGTGGACAGCTCAGGAAGACGGGCCCTTAAGACTAAGACTCAAGCGTACATAGGTCTAATCCTTTGTCTCTTCCATTTTTCCTCTTTGGCCCAGGCATACAGAAACATACACCAGCCTAGAGTGTGGGAACTTATAGTAACCGAAACCGGTGAGATTGTTGCCCAAAACATCACCAGCCACAGTACTCCAGAGATCCGAGTGGACCTATGCCGGCTTACCAGAGAACCCCTCACCATTGCAATGGCCGGACATCAACTTAGATGGGGATCTTTCATAGGTAGAGCTTTCATAGGAGGTGGAGCATACTTAGGCTACAAAGGGGGACCTGGCTGTGGCATATTATCGGCTGAGAAAAGCCTCTTAGGAATAGGGCTCTATATTTGTCCTCAAGGAATATCTGGCAGCATGAAGAATAGGGGACTCAACTGTGATGGAGAAGGCCAATTTTCTTGTGCTAACTGGGGTTGTGAAACTATCTCTACTATAGATAGTTATAAAAAACCGAATGATAATCATATTGGGTTAATAAGAGGACCAAGCCCCTCCACATGCTCTCTTGGGTCTTGCAATCCTATCATAATCATCATCAAAACTGGTAGCCCTGGGGGACAACACTATTGGCTCACGGGACAGATCTGGGGTATCAGATTGTATAAAACTGGGTATGATTCAGGATTATATTTTACTGTACAGGTTAAGGATGCTCCCAGAAAAGCTCACCCTATAGGACCCAACAAACCACTTCTAATGCGAGGACTACCCCAAAGTCTTACATCTAAGAGAACTCTTGTTTCCCGGGCAACCCCGACTCAGCTTTAGCCTCTTCAGGTAGTAGCCTAACAGCTGTTAAACCCCAGGCATTTGACCAGCCACAACCAGAACCCGAAGGAGAATTAATAACTATGTTAACAACAATACATAAGGTCTTAAATAAGACCTCCCCGGACATAGGGCAGGATTGCTGGTTGTGCTTAAACCCAAAACTCCCTTATTATGTCGGGGTAGGAACTCCCCTAAACCTAACTGAGCTCAGCAGCGCACATGACTGTGAATGGGAAACTCTTCGACTCACCTTGGGAGACGTACAAAGAAAAGGAACTTGCCTGATTTCAAAGAATTATTCCAAGCGGTTGGCACAGTCGCCTTACTTCGATAATTGTAATCGTACTATCGAAGTATCTACCTCAGGGAGTAAATACTATAAGGCTCCAAATAATACTTGGCTAGCATGTGATAGTGGGCTCACTCACTGTGCTGCAGCTGTTCTTTTCAACACAGGTGAAGCTAATATTTGTATCCTAGTCTTTGTACTCCCCCAAGTGTCCCTTTACAATGGGCCGGAAGGCAGACTCCACTTCTTCCACCAGGACAGGCTACAGAAACAGGCCGTACCAGTCTTAGTACCACTTCTTGTAGGACTCGGAATAGCAGGCTCAGCGGCGGTAGGTACTACTGCTCTCATCAAGGGAGAACATGAATTAAGTGAAATTGGAATGCAGATAGATAAGGATATCAAGACCTTAAAAGACACCATCAGCAGGCTGGAACTTCAAGTCAATTCACTAGCATAAGTAGTCCTTCAAAATAGAAGAGGTTTAAATTTATTATTCTGAGAACAAGATGGGTTATGTATGGCTCTGGGTGAAACCTGTTGCTTCTATGCCAATAACTCTGGAGTAATTACAGAAAGCTTACGACTAGTACAGAGAAATTTGGATGCCAGGAAAAAACAAAGACTAGAATCAAACAACTGGTTTCATAGGATTTTCAATTGGACACCATGGCTAACAACTCTTCTATCTGCTGTAGCTGGACCTTTAATCATCCTTTGTTAACTTTTGGTCCATGTTTCTTCGATTTCTTGTTTGCATATATAAGGAAGATAATTAATTCCATTAGACTTTTTGTATTATAGACTAGAGGCTATGAGCAAATTCCGCATAAAGAATCAAAGATTTGATTTTTGCTAAGGCCAGTGAGGAATGTGGTGGCTGAAGAATGACTACTTGAGATTTATTACTTGTAGGAAAATTACAGTTTGACTATCGCCATGGGAACAAAAGGCTTTTGATCATAGGGACATAACATTCTGATAACAAGCTTTCTGCTTCTGTACTCCCCTCTTGCACACCCCGGCTTATAGGTTGACAGGTAGTGAATAGGAGAAAAATAGACCTTTGTGTTCAGACAGAATGAAGAATAGGATTTTGGGCTTAAAAACCCTGTACCTCTACATTTCGGGGCTGCTTAATTTGGGGTCTGCGTACCCCTGGCAGACCCAGCTGGCTGAATAAAGAGTGTGTTTCCTATAACTCACTAATTTCTGGTGGTCCATGTGTCTTTCAGGGGCTGGTGGTTACAACATTAGGACATCGGATTTTGGTCAGCATCGGTTTTAGGAACAAAGCCTCAGATCTGTTGACCACTGAAATAGAGTTTCAGTCAAACTAAAGATACCATCTTGACCTCAGTTGTGTTTCAGCTCCAGACCCATTGAGTTGGACTGACCCTACCAGCCACATCCCTTCAAGACTAGGCGGAATGATACCATGACTGACACCAGGACTTAATGCAATGATCACTTGTAGAGCCCACAACTTCAACTCCCTTACCTACCATTCCTAATGATCTTCCCTCTATATAATCTATTTCCTAGAGGCCATCAGAGAGCTCACCTGCGTCTCCAGCCTTGGCGCCATTTTCTTAGATAAACCTTTACATATTTTGCTGCGAACCCCTATTCATATCTCATTTGGCTTTGACACATGCAGGCAAATGAACTCTCTTTTATTTCAGTAATAGTAATGTGTATCAAAGTAAGAAATGTACAAACTTGTAGAGAATTTGTATAAATTTATTTCAGCCTGAACTGATGACACATGCCAGGGAATAAGATCTCAAATGATCTGGGGAAAGTTTTGCAGCTTCTTTTATGCATTTGAATTTAAGGATGGACTATAAGGAATATTACATGAAAGTGGGGAAAAAGCAAGATAGAGATTAGATTACAGGATAATTAATAAGATTATGTGCTCTCTTGAGGGTGGTTACGGTTTATTTCGAAGGTACGTTAAATTATACAGACAGGGCATGCTTAAGGCAAAGAAAATCCTTTTACCAAAGAAGTTGTATGCCTGTGACATGACTATTCACCATGACCTGCCCAGTTAGGAATTGGTAATCTGATCGCACTCTGTGAGGTTACTTTCCACAGAACTCTTTTTTTTTTTTTTTGGTCCACATGTGGGAAGAGAAAAGGTGTGTGCATAATTGTTTGGGACAGAGTAGAAAGTTAAGCAGGAAGGCTGGTTCAAAGGTTGAATGAGAGAAGGTCCCACAACAGTGGCCCACTGTTCTTAATGCTACAAAGTCTGTCCCTGGGGAATAGGTTCCCCACCAGGACTTAAAATCAACCACTCTGTTATGGATCTTCCATACCAGCAATTGCTTCCTCCCTCTCCCCTAAAATACCTACTACTGAGGCATATTCTCCATCTTTACTCCTCCTTTTTGCCCAGAGTCTAGGAACTCTCCTTTCTTTTATCTTTGTGACGATTACAGAGCATCTACCTTTCTCACAAGCCCATCAAGTCACTGCCAGAATACCAACATGTTGTAGCCGCCAGCCCCTGAAAGACACACGGATCACCAGAAATCAGTGAGTTATAGGAAACATGCTCTTTATTTAGCCAGCTGGTTCTGCCAGGGGTACGCAGACCCCAAATTAAGCAGCCCCAAAATGTAGAGGTACAGGGTTTTTAAGCCCAAAATCCCATTCTTCATTCTGTCTGAACACAAAGGTCTATTTTTCTCCTATTCAGTACCTGTCAACCCACAGATTGATTGTGCAAGCAGAGGGGTACAGAAGCAGAAAGCTTATTGTTAGAATGTTATGTTCTCATGGGTGATAGCCTATGTTCCCATGGGCGATAGCCAAGCAGTAATTTTCCAGCCAGCACAAACATATGTCTATATACAAGCACCAAAGTTTGACACTGATTATAAACTCAGTAATTTTAGAAGTTTGCTCTGCCCTGTAGATAGGTAACAAGTGTTATCTTTGATAATTTCTTATGGGCAAGGCTCCTAATTCCAATTCTTCTGAATAGTTAAGTGGGGGCAGAAGATTCTCTTGAGCCCACAGGATCTTATTTGCCTCTAGCTTAAAACAATCTTGATATCATGGAGGCACATCCTGTGATGACTCATTCTCAACCTTACATACATCTGTGTAGAAAAGTTGTAGATAATGGTAACGAGT
Organism: Pteropus medius; assembly: GCF_902729225.1. Lineage (NCBI taxonomy): Eukaryota > Metazoa > Chordata > Mammalia > Chiroptera > Pteropodidae > Pteropus > Pteropus medius. Next base: position 7,434,526 of record NW_024344241.1, on the reverse strand, counting down.
ACTAAGCAATGTATGAGGTGTAGGAAAATGGCCTTATGTGGGTATTTTTTGTAAAGTATTTTATTTTTTTAATAAATTAAAATTTTTTCATTTACATTTGGCATACAATATTATATTAGTTTCAGATGTGCAACATAGTGATTTATACATTTATATAACTTATTAAGTGATCACCCCAATTAATCTAGTACCTATCTGATGCCATACATCGTTCTAATATTATTGACTATATTTCTTATGCTATATGTCACATCTATTTTGTAACTGCCAATTTGTACTTATCAATCCTTTTCTGTTTTTCACTCATCCCCCAATCTCCTTTCCATCGGGCAACCATCAAAATGTTCTCTGTATCTATGAGTTTCTTTCTGTTTTGTTTATTTTGCTTTTTAGCTTCCATATGTAAATGAAATCATATGGCATTTGTCTTTCTCTGTCTGACTTACTTCACTCAGCACAATACACTCTAGGTCTACCCATGTTATTGCAGATGGCAAAATTTTATTTTTTTTTTTAATGGCTGAGCAATATTTGATTGTATATGTGAATCACCTCTCCTTTATTTCTTCCTCCGTTGATGGACACCCAGGGTGCCTCCATATCTTGACTATTGTAAATAACGTTGCAATGAACATATGGATTTACATGTCCCTTCAAAGTAGTGTTGTGGGTTTGTCTGGATAAATACCTGGAAGTGGGGTCACTGGGTTTTTCCTTATCTCTTGTTATAGCCTTTGTTTTGAAGTCTATTTTGTGTGGTATAAGTATTGCTACCCTGGCTTTTTATTTATTTGTTTCCTTTTTCACGAAATATCTTTTTCCCATCCCTTTACCTTCAGTCTGGGTGTGTCTTTAGATCTGAAATGATTCTCTTGTAGGCAGAATATGTAAGGGTCTTGTTTTCTTATCCATTCAGCCACTTTATCTTTTGATTGGAGCACTTAATCTATTTACATTTAAAGTAATTGTTGTTAGTTATGTCATTATTGACATTTTATTATTCATATTTTTGATCTCTTTTTCTTTTCCTCCTCCTTCTCCTTCCTCTTTTTCCTCTCACCCCTCTCCTCCTCCTTCTCATTTTTCTCCTTCTTCAAGAAGGTCTTCTAACATCTCCTATAATATTGGTGTGGTATTGATAAATTTCTTTAGCTTTTTCTTGTCTGGGAAGCTCTTTATCTGTCCTTTGATTCTAAATGATAGCTTTTCTGGGTTGTAGGTGCTCACTTTTAATCACTTTTAATATTTTGTGCCAATCCCTTCTGGCCTGCAAAATTTCTGTAGAGAAGTCAGCTGACAGTCTATGGGTGCTCCCTTGTAAGTAACTAACTGCTTTACTCTTGCTGCTTTTAAGAGTCTCTCTTTGTCTTTAACCTTTGGCATTTTAATTATGATGTGTCTTGGTGTGGGCCTCTTTAAATTTATCTTGTTTGGGACTCTGTGCCTCCTGGGGTTGTACATCTATTTCCTTCACCAGCTTAGGAAAGTTTTCCATCATTATTTCTTCAAATAGGTTTTCAATTTCTTTCTCTCTCACTTTTCTCCTCCCGATTCCCCTATGATGTGAATGTTGTTATGCTTGATGTGGTCCCAAGAGGCTCCTTAAATTATTTTCATTTTTTTGGATTTTTTTACTTTTTGCTATTCTGATTGGATGTTTATGCTACCTTATCTTTTAAATTTCTGATTTGATCCTTTGCTTTAAATAATCTCCTGTCAATCCCCTCTAATGAATTCATGTCATTTATTGTATTCTTCATTTCTGACTGGTTCCATTTTATGTTTTCTATCTTCATTTTTATGTTTTCTATCTCTTTTTAACATTCTCACTGAGATCATCCACTCTTTCCCTCAGTTCACTGAGCATTTTTATACCCAGTGTTTTGAACTCTGCATCTGGTAGATTGCTTGTCTCCATTTTGTTTAGTTCTTTTTCTGGAGTTTTGTTCTGTTCTTTCATCTGGGACATATTTCTTTGTTTCCTCATTTTAGCTGCCTTCTTGTGCTTGTTTCTATGTATTAGGCAAGGGTCCTAGTTCTCCCAGTATTAATAGAGTGACCTTATGTAGTAGGTGTCCTGTGGGGTCCTGTGGCTCTGTCTCCCATGGTCATCTGGGCCAGGTGCTCCTGGTGTGTCCCTTGTATGGGTTGTGTTTTCCCTCCTGTTGTAGTTGAGACTTAGTTGCTGTTTGCATGTCAATGGGGGTGGGGATTGACCCTTGGGTTATCTGTTGTGAGGACTGGCTGGTGAGTGGCTGACCATAGGGAGCAGAATTCACTTTAGCAGGGCTCTGGTACCTGCTGAGTCTGCCCCTTGTGTGTGTCATCCTCAGATGCAATCCTGGGTTGTGCTCCAGCTCAGTCTGAAGCTGGCCACTGGGAATGCCAGCTAGGGGCCTCCTTGCGGTGGGGGGTGGGGGGTGGCGTAGTGGGGGAAGGGCTCCAGCTGAAGCCTTTGCACTGCCTGGGGCTACCTGGCAAGAATCACCAAGCAATCTGCAAATAGCCTCCACTTGCACTGAGCTTGGAAGTGCCTCGAGAGGCCAATTTGCAATCCAAGGCTAGCTGCTGCTAGTGCCAGGCTTGGGACTGCTCAGCAAGAGGTATGTGGCATGCTGAGGCCAGATACTGCTTGTTTGGGTTTTGTGAACCTTTGAGAGATTTTAGAAAAGTCTGCAGCATGAGCCAGGACAGGCTGTTTGTATGGAAAAGCCTCTGGAAATGGCTTGGGTGGGCCTGCAAGTTGGGTGGGGCAGGGTCTCAAGGAATCACCATGGTGGAGTGACCAGTGTTAACCAGTTTGATGGAGTCTCAGATATGGTGGCTGCCAGCATCTGCACACTGGGTGTGGGGACAGCTCACCAAAGGAAAAATGGCTTCTGCCAGCACTTTTGACTGGGAGAAATCTGCCCCTTTAGCACTTGCTCTGAGACCAGATAATTCGTTTCCTCCCTGTATGTCCCTGGTGCCTTTCAAGCTGATGCCTCAGTGCTGGAACTTAGAGCCAGTGAGTCTGTCAGTGAATAAGTCCACTAGAAGATCCCTTAAGAGGAATGCCTGCAACTCCAGCCTCCCTCTACCTCACTCAGCCATAATCTTTGCTGGTTTTCACAGCCAGAAGTTGTGGGGACTACTCTTCTTGGCACTGGAACCCTGGGCTGTGGAGCCTGGTGTGGGGCCTAGACCCCTTGCTTCTCCAAGGGAACCTCTGTAGCTGAGAGATCCCTCCTAATTTTTAACCACCACACTTGGATGTGGGACCAGCCTAATCTGTGTCTCTGCCTACCAGTCTTGAGATTGAAGAAGGGCCTGGTTGGGACCCCTGTGGTGAAGGCCTTATAGTGTCCCCAGCCTTACTTTTCCTTGCTCTATAACTTACCAATAGATTGTCCTCTACAGCTTGACCCAGAACTTGGAACGTCCCTTCCCATAGAAAGTTGCCCTGGAACTTATGATTAATGAATGTCCTTATGCTTACTGATCACAATTCTTCTGGTCTAGCATTCTTTCCAGACTACTCCCAATTTTGTTCCTGGGTTGCTAACACCACTGAAGGACCATGTTTCTAGAGGAACGGCTTCATGAAGCACAACAGATGCTCCGAAGCATCATGCAGCCTCTGGAATAATGCCCAGAGTTTCCCTTAAATACCCTAAATCAGAGAAAGGAAGTCAGTTTTGAAGTGTTAACCTCCAGCCTTCTCATATCACTAGAGCATTTAAATATCTCAACTCCTGTGTTGGTCTATTGGCTAAACAGCACAGGCAGAATGAGCCCCAGACTCGGTGGCCTTCCAGTTACAAGATGGCCTGTTGTGTATGTCCACACTTGTAGGACTTCTGTTAGGCTACTTCAGGTGACTCCCAATAATGGCTGTTCTGTAGTGTAGTTGTGATTTTGATGTGGCTGAAAGAGGAGGCGAGCACAGTGTTTACTACTATGCCATCTTGACAGGAACTTCCCTTATATGGGTATTTTTTATATTACAATCAATCTGATTATTTAATATTTTAATGAGGCCTTTTATACTACTTCTCATGAAGTTCCTTCTGAAGTATTTAATGTAGGGTTTGCTATCTAGTTTCTCTTTTGGTCTCATCTCCTACCAGTTTATTTTTCATAATGTTACTCATCTGTTTTCATTACTTCACTTAAAAGCTATAGATGTAAGAATATCCAAACTTATAGAAATTTTTAATAAGGGTTTGAGCCAAACAGAGGACATGCTGGGAAACAAGACTTCAAATGCTTTGCTGAATGACAGCTTTGCAGTTCTTTTTATATGTTTGGAATTAAGGATTTTCAGTTGCTTATTTCAATACCTGATACAAAATAGAAGATCATTAAATGATAAATAAAGAAATGTATTTAATGTATTCACCTAAACATCAATCCCATTTTATCACCCTCCTGGAGAAAACTTTAGGATTAGGTGGCATAGCTCTTGAGAGTTTGAGGACAGGAGAAAATGGAAAAATATTTTTCATACCAGGCCAAAGCTATTAGCCAGATATGTAAGATATTCTGTTTTAGCATGCAAAAATTGATTTTTTACTTTTGAGTTTACATTATTTTATCCCCACCCTCAATATAGGTCTCACAAAGACAAACTGGAACTTTAAGCAAACATAATCAGTCAGGAGGATCTATGGGAGGAGCTAGGGCTCATGGAAGTTCTCGCACTCTGAGTAAACTCAAGAACCCTGTACAAGAAAACCCTATACAAGAACCCTATACAGGAAAAGGAAGAATTCTGTGTTTATAATAAAGCTCTATGGTTCTAACTTCTCCTTCCATTAACTTCCTTTTCTCTTATATTAATGCCCTTACATATTGACATGCAGGCCTGAGTAGCTTGCCATTTCTGCATGCCCTGGCTTACAACCCTTTCTTTTTCCTGAATAAATCCTTTTTGGTGATAAAATACCTAGCTGATGTTATTTTTCAGTCAACAGGTCTTTGTAAGAAGAGTAGTCTTAGAGACTTGGGTAACATTGGGAGGAAGTCTATTCTACCATTTTAGAGTCAAATGGTTGGGGGCCTGTGAATTAATCGACAATAAAAAGATCAATAGGAGAAAAGATGAAGTTTAGGTATGTGTGCACTTGGCAGTTGCTTAGTAATGAGTAACTCACTGAATAGCCAGAATAAAGATTTATATATCAACTTAACAAGGGGAAGTTTAGAGTTTTAATGGGAAAGCATGGAAGATTCTATTGGGCTTTTTGATGCTAATAAAAATCGGCTGTCTGTCTCCATGGAAGCTGAATTTAAAGGAAACACCCTCAAAGGGGGATTAATGGCAGCTGTATTTATCTGGAGACTTTGCTTTAGTCAGATATGGGAAGTTCAGATTAGATATTTTTTCTCTGCCTCTTCTGTAGCTCAATGTTTTCAATTAAAAATAATCTTTATACCAAGTGTGGGAATCCAAATGAATTCCCACAATAGTATAGTTAGTATGACTTAATTATGTTTAGAAGCTACAAAGTCAAGTTTTAAGGAAACAAAATTATTTCACTAAATGTTGCTCTAAAAAGTAAAACAGTATATATTCTTCACAAATAAGTTTAATACTCCATTCTTTAGAAGTATAAATTTTATTGTTCTTCTGAAATTCAGATAAAAACTTTCAACAGCTGGATATCTCATCTATGCCTGGAATAATGAGGTATGCATCACCAGAAGTGCTTAGAAAGTCTTTTATTTCTTTCTTTATTATTCCTTGAAGCCTACCCATTATCAAGTTGTTAATAGTGGAGAATCACTGTTGAATCAGAGACTAGATTTTCCATAATAATCTAATAACTAGCCTTTTAAGAAAGTTTTGGCTTTACTCACTAAGGAGTGAGCTCTTAGAGATCACCTCCAGGATACTGTGAGGTATGCTGCACTGAGCTGTCAATAATTTATAAAAAATTATCTTTCTTGAGTACTAATTCTAATGCTTGTGAGACAGGATATGATTGTCCTAGGCATTTTAAAATGTTGCTTCCAATTTTACTATTTTCAAAGATTTATTGAGTACCATTGAACCAGAGATCTCTGGAAAGGTCTTATTACCAAAAAAGCCCTAGGTTAAAGTAAGCCTTTTACAAGAACAAGAAAATTAAAGATGATGAGAATCCAGAATAAAGTGCACATGAGAATAGAAACAAACATCAGCCCTATTTTATTTTAGTCTCAAGATGGTACTACTGAAATATCTCACTGACATCTATGTAAAAATAATATGTATTTTTGGTCTTTAAAAATTCAATTTTAATATTTCCACTCCATTTTAAATTATATAATCACTCTATGTAGTTCTTATACCAATTTTAGATTGGTTTTGAAGTTTTATGGGATAAGGCTTGCCATTTTCCATACCAAAAGACATTTTATTTAAATGCCAGAGTATGTTTCTCCTTGCATAATGGCACAAACAATTGGGAAAAAGTGTGAAATTTTATTTTATTGCTACCAGAAAATATTAGCCATTGGTGGAAATGTGAGAAACCTCCTACTTTGCAAGAGGGATCTAGTGTATCAGGCCTATTGAAAAGAATGATAATTTCTTAGAACTTTATACCTTATGCAGAGAATTATTCAGCTAATTATTTGTAACAGCTAGCTATTGTAATAAGAGATAGGCATACTGTTCTTCATCCTTTCCTTCTCTTTGCTGTCTAGAATGTGGATATCATGGCAAGATCTTGAGTAGCATGAATGATGAGATGGAAACCATTGAGGATGCATTTGAGGATGGCAGAGAAACAGAGTGGAAGGAGTCTGGTTCCCTAATGGTCATGGAGCTGCCAATAGAGCCCAGGACGATATGAGGAGGAAAGAAATTTCTAATTCCTTTAAACAAGATAACTTTTATCTTGAAGACATTGGAAGTCATCAGAATATCCTCCCCTGTCCCCTCCTCCCCCCTGAATATACCACTTTGGCATAGGATTATTTTGAAATGAAAGGGATTGAGAAAAAGCAGACATAAGAAAACTTCTCTGCCCTCTCTTTGTCTGCCTAAAATCAGGGTAAACATTTCCCTTGTGAAGCTGATGCCCTCTCGTTCCAGGACGGGAAGAACAATCTTTATCACGAGAGATGGAGACAGTATCAAGATGTGACTACATAAATGAACCTCACTAAATAATCTTTATTTTCTATTAGTTTCTCCTATATATTTACTTTCCCAAATTTACTGCCTCTAAAAGCCCAAAACACTTTTCCTTTGTCTTGTGACTTCTGCAGAAATTTATCACCTTTTGCTAAAATGAAATAGTATATAAGCCTCTGTGACTGACCATCTCTTTGGAATTTTCACTTCATTTCTGTGAGTCTCCCCAACCCCCTGCCCAATGCACATAGAATAAACCTTTTTCTCCTGTTAATCTTTTGTCAATTTGATTCACAGACCCTAGCCACTGATTTTAAGAGGGTAGAGAAAAAAAGGTTTTCTTTTTCCTCCTGTACAATGTTAAGGGAACCAAATTATATGAATTCACTTATTTTTTGGAAGACTGTGCTAGATAATTTGTCTGTTGTGTGAAAAGATTAGAAGAATAGTATGATGAACTACTAGGTACCTGTCACTCCATTTCAACAACTATCATTGATGGATAATCTCATTTCATCTGTACCCTCACTTATTCCTTTCCTCTATATTTTTTGAAGACAATCCAAGATACTGTACTATTACATTCATAATTATTTTTGTATGTATCTCTAGGTAAACACTTTTCCTCTTCTTATAAGGATACTAATCTTGTCATAGGAGCCTTATCCTCATGACCTCATCTAAATCTAATTTTCTCCTCCCAAAGTCTCCACTTCCAAGTACTATCACACTGTGGGGTAGTGTTTCAACACATGCATTTGAGGTTGGGGAGATACAGTCTATAACAATAGAGATGTTCCTCACTTCTTTTTAATGCTGCATAGTAGTCCATTATGTTTTTGTTATTGGTGTTACAAATAGTCCTGCAGAGAGTAAATTTGTGCAGAGAGTAACTTTTTATCTTTTTATATCTTTGCCAGTGTATCTGTGGGATAGATTTCTAGAAGTAGGATTTCCAGGTCAAAGGTTATATGGAGGACATGCATATGTAATATTGTCAGCTAATGCCAAATCTCTCTAAAGATTGTACAATTTTGCAATGTATAGTGCCTATTTTCCCATAGTCTTATCAACAGTTTAGTGACATTTTTTTGGATGTTTACCGTTGTAATAGCTAAATTATTTTTTATTGTGGTAAAAAGCACATAACATGAGATCTATCCTCTTAACAAATTTTTAAGTGTATAGTATAGTACCGTTAACTATATGCGCATAATGTACAGCTATTCTCTAGAACTTTTTCAATCTGCATGACTGAAACTTTAGCCATTGAACAACAACTCCCCATTTCCTTTTACTTCTAGCCCCTGGCAGCCATCATTCTACTTTCTGCTTCTATGAATTCGACTGCTTTTGATACTTAATTAAATGAAATCATGTCTTTTCTGTGACTGATTTATTTCACTTAGCATAATTTCCTATTGTTTCATTTATGTTATAACATAAGACAGAATTGCCTTGTTTTATAGAAGCTGAATAGTATTCTATTATATGTATATACTACATTTTTCAAATCCATTCATCAATTGATGAACATTTAGGTTGTTTCCACATCTTGGCTATTATGAATAATGCTGTAATGAAACTGGGAATACAAATATTTCTTTGAAATCCTGTTTTCAATTCTTTTAAGATTCTCAGAAATGAGAGTGCTGGCTCATAGGATATTTCTATTTTTAATTTTTTGAGAAAACTTCACACAGTTTTTCATACTTCATTGCTGCCTGTGGCCCCTAAATTGTCCTCTGGGGTGGTCTTGTCCATTACAATCTGTGCCACACTTGAAGTAGATACTATAGTATATTTCCTGTTTATTAGAAGGACAGGAGACAGAGGAACATATTAAATCATATCACAGGGAATCAACCAATATGTTTATTGTCTGAGTTCATGTTGTCTATTGGAATACCAGAAATTCTACAGCTCAGAGTGTCTATCCACTTTCTGCCAGCTATATCTTTGGAGCAGCTCTCAGGGGTTTGTTGTTTGACTCCACATGTCAATACCATCAGAGGTCCTAATACTTACTAGGGCCCTTCACCCCTGACAGTTTATACTGTACTTAAATCAACACAGTCTGCTCCCAGGATTTGTGCTTTCCCCTAGTTCTTTCAAACTAGTGAATTCTTGCATAGAAATTCCTGCTATTTCTTCTAATAATGTGTTAGTTTTCTGAGGCTGCTATAACAAAGTACCACAAACTAGGTGGATTAACAGCAGAAATTTATTATCTCAGCCAAGATCAAGTTGTCAGCATGATGACTCTGAGATAATCTGGCCCATACCTCTTTCCTAGCTTCTGGTGGTTGCTGGAAATCCTTTTGAAAACATCTAAATTTTTGGATAAAATTTAAAAGATCTTTTTAAAAAATCATCAAAAAGCTTCTGAGATGTAATGATTAGGCTGTCCAAAATCTAAGGGAAAATGGGAACCCAAAAATGTAAGAAGAGCACAGCAGCCTCTTGGGTTCTGAGGGCATTCTCTGATGCTAGAAAACTTGATCTTTGATTTTGATGACCATTCAGAAGCAAATCCCATGGTCAGCCTAAGAAGGAGAGACTGTCCCCACATAAAGATGGGATGAAAAAGGCTGGACCACAGGATAAGGTAAATCAAAAGTGTACTCTCACCAAGCATCTACAGGAAAAGTTGTCCTGAAGCTAAGCAATGGTGGTTTGGAGGTCAAGGAAACATATTTCCTGAGAAACAGTAATAGTTAGCCCCTCTGATGGATTTGAGCCATAAATTCTTATCTCCTCCATGGTGAAAAAATTTTAAGCCTTGATTTTATTTAATAGTTATCTTGTTATAATCACTTTAGAAGATATTTTGGTAGTTTCTTATAAAATTACTCCTGTACCTAACACATGACCCAGTAATTCTACCCCAGGAAAAACAAAAAAGCAAAAAAAAAAAAAAGTTTACAAAAATATTTTCAAGTAGATGTTTATAGCAACTTTATTCATAATGACCAAAATCTGGAAACACCTCAGATGTCCATGAACTGGAGAATGGGTAAATAAATTATGATATACTGAAATCAAGAATTACTACTCAAAAATAAAAAGAAAAAATTACTGATACACATACCATGGATGAATCTCAAAAGTACTATGCTGAATAAGAGCAGACAGAGTACAAAAGAGTACATATTATTTGATTCTATTTGTATGAAACTCAAGAACCATCCAAATGAGAAAGTATATTTGCAAACAACACCTCTGATAAGGGGCTAATATCCAAAATATACAAAGAACTCATACAACTCAATAACAACAACAAAAAAACCCAAAAGATCTCATCAAAAAATGGGCACAGTATCTGAACAAACACTTCTCCCCAGAGGGCATACAAATGGACAACAAACATATGAAATGATTCTCAACATCGCTAGTTATTAAGGAAATCAAGTCAAAACCACAACGGGATACCTTCTCATACCTGTTAGAATAGCTATTATCAACAGAACAAGTAATAAGAAGTGTTGTAGAGGATGTGGAGAAAAAGGAACTCTCATACACTGCCGGTCAGACTGCAAATAGGTACAATCACTATGGAAAATAGTATGGAGGTTATTCAGAAAACTAAGAATTGATCTACTACATGATCTAGAAATCCCTCTACTGGGTATTTACCCCAAAGACTTGAAAGCATATATCCAAAAAAATATTATCACACTGATTTTCATAGCAGCATTATTCACAGTGGCCAGGATATGGAAGCAACCAAAGTGTCCTATGATTGGCTAAAGAAGCTGTGGTACATATGTACAAGGGAGTATTACTCAGCCATAAGAAGAGATGAAATATTGCCATTTGTGACAACATGGATGGACCTTGTGATAATCATGCTAAGCAAAATAAGCCAGACAGAAAAAGTTGAAAATCATATAATATCACTTATATGTGGGATATAAACCTAAAAGTTACAAACAAAGACTCATGGACATGGACAATAGACTAGTGATTACTAGAAGGTAGTGGGCAGGGTGGAGGTAAATGGGGTAAAAGGATCAAATATGTGGTGACTGAAAGACATCTAACTATGGACAGTGAACATACAATACAAAATATATATGACTTACTGTTGATTTGTGCATTTGAAAATTACTGGATTTTATTAGACAGTGTCACCATAAAAAAATAAAACAAAACAAAAACTACTGGAAAGACATATGGACCAGAAACAGAGATTTCAGAGAAGCAGTTCTGAGGATTACTTTTTTCTTTAATGACAATGTTATATATAAATTATGTTGACATCTTTTAATTTACTTCTAACTGTACAGCATCACCATAAAGATTTTATGTCTAAAAATAAAAAAAAATAAAGAAAATAATTCTAATGGAAGATCTGATGCACAAGTAAGAATAAAGAGCAAAGAGAGCAATTAATATCTGGTTAGCCTAAATAAACAATAAACAAATAACAACAATGTATATTGAGATTGAAAAATCAAGAGAGTAATTGCTGCAATAACATAAATCAGGAAGAAAGCAAATGGAATGCTAAAAAGAATTATTGCAAAAGAAGGCAAGAGAGAAAATAGGAACATTGAATATATGGAAAAAATAAAAAGCATAAAATATGAAAATAGATTGAAACTCAAGTATAAAATAATTACATTGTATTTAAATGGACTAAATATTACAGCTAATGGCCAAAAATTATCAGATTAAATTGAAACAACAGTAAGAACACAAGAATCTAACTTTACCATATCTATAAAACAATACTTCCAAAACATAGAATATAGAAAGTTTAAAATAAAAAGAACTAAAAAAAATGTACCATGCACATAATACTCTCAAAAAGTTGACATAGGTATATTAATAAGTTAATTTTGGTATATTCATACAATGGAATACTACAAAGCAATAAGAAATGAATTAACTGCAATTTAACATAACGTATATGAATCTCAAAAATGTACTATTAGGTGAAAGAAGCAAGACATTAAAAGAGACATTGTCTGTGATTCTACTTATACATAATTTTAAAACAGAAAACTAAATGATATCATTTAGAGATGCATACACAAATAGAACAACTATAAGCTATAAACTGTTTATTGCAAAGATCATGAAAGTGGTTACCTCTGGTTGAAGAGGGAAGAGTTATGATTAGAAGTATCACATTGAGGGTTACCAGGATGGTGGCAATAATTGCTTCATTAAATTGTGCATATATATTTCTTTACTTTTCTGTATATTATATTTCTCAATAAAAATTTTAAAAAACTCACAACTTTGCTTACAATAAGAAAAGCAAAATATTAAAATAAACATGATGGCAGGATAAGACTGAGTATATCAGTTATTGCCGTCAATATAAATTGATCAAATGTCTCTTTTAAAAAAGACAGACTCAACTTGGATTAAAAACCAAAATCCAATTGTATGCTGTTCATAAGACGTACAATGAAAGTGACAAAAGTATTTAAAATTGAAACAGTGGAAAATATCAATCACCTTGACGTAAAAAACAAAAGCAGGGATTGCAATTAAAAGTTAAAGTAGAATTAAAGGTGAACACCATTAAATGGAAAAATGAGTTAATTTAAAACTAATTGATAAGAGTTATTATTCCACACATGTGGGATAACTTTCCTGACTCTGCATTTAATATTATTATATTAAAATAAATAAAGCAAATGCATAAATACAAAGATAAGTTGATAGAGACACTATTAGCGGAAACTTTAATTTTTTTTATATTTTGACAGATCAAATAGTCTAAAATAGAGACACAGAAAATATGAATATTATGAAGTTTGATTATTATAATAAATATTGTTGCCTATATTCATTAAGCTGTGTATTAGATCTCTAAGATTTAACTACTGATTGCGAGTTTACACACTTAACCAATATCTGTCCAATCCCCCCACCTCAACTCATCTTCTAATAATCACCTTTTTTACTCTGGTTTTATAAGTTTGGACTTTTAGGATTCCACATATAAGTAATATACAGTATTTGTCTTTCTCTGTCTGACTTACATTACTTAGCATAATGTCCCCAAGATCCAATCGACCATATTGTTGCAAGTGGCAGGATGTCCTTCTTTCTCATGGCTGAACAATAATCTTATTATTATTATTTTCTATTCATTCATTTTGATGGTTTCTATATATTGGGTATTATGAGTAAGGTTACAATACATGTAGGAGTGCATGAATCTCTTCAATATCCTATTTTCATCTCCTTTGGGTATATACCCAAAAGTGAAACTGCTGGATCAATAGTAGATCTATTTTTAATATTTTGGAGAATTTCATATTGTTTTCCATAGCGCTGCTCCAATTTACATTCCCCCTAACAGTGTACCAGGGTTGCCTTTTCCCATATCCTTGCCAAAACTTGTTCTCTTGTCTTCTTGATGATAATAATTCTAACAGGTGTGAGGTAATATTTCATTGTAGTTTTGATTTGCCTTTCCCAGATCATTAGTGATGTTGCCCATTAGTATGTCTTCCTTAGAAAAATGTCACTTTGTTCCTGTGACCATTTTTAAATTGGATTGTTTATTATTTTCCTTACTGAGTTGTATGAGTTCTTTATATATTTTGGGTATTAACCCCTTACCTGATATATGGTTTACAAAAATTCTCCCAATCTGTAGGTTGCCTTTTCATTTTGTTGATTGTTTCTTTTTCTGTGCAGAAGCTTTTAAACTTGACGTAGTCTCATTTGTTTATTTTTCCTTTTGTTTGTACTTTTGGTGCCATGTCCAAAAAAATAATTGCCAAGACCAATATTGGAGAGCTTCTTTGTTACATTTTCTTCTAGGAATTTTATGGTATCAGGTCCTATGTTTAAGTCTTTGATCCATTTCCAGTTAATTTTTGTGAGTGGTGAAAGATAGGGGTCCAAATTTATTGTTCTACATGTGTTTATCCAGTATTCCTGACACCATTTGTTAAGAGACTATTCTTTCCCCATCAGGTATTCTTGACTGTCCTGTCACATATTATATGCAGAGGTTTCATTCTGGACTCTATTATATTCCATTGATCTGTATGTCTATTTTTATGCTGGTACCATGCTGTTATTCCTATAGCATTACAGTATAGTTTGAAATCAGGAGGTGTGTTTGTTCTTCTTAAGATAGCTTTGGCTACCAGAGGTATTTTGTAATTCCACACAAATTTTAGGATTTTTTTTTTCTGTTTTTGTGAAGAATGCTATGGAATTTTGAAAGAGATTGCACTGAATCTATAGATGGTTTTGGGTGTTATCAACATGTTAACAATATTAATTCTTCTGATTTGTGAACACAGGATGTCTTCCCATTTGTTTGTGTCTCTGTTTTCTTTCGAGTCTTATAATTTTTGTTGTACAGATCTTTTACTTCCTTGGTTAAATTTATTTCTTAGGTATTTTATTGTTTTTGATGCTGTTGTAAATGGGATATTTTTCATTACTTTTTAAATGTTTAATTATTAGTGTAAAGAAATGCAACTGATTTCTGTATGTTAATTTTATATCCAGCAACTTTACTGAAATTGTTTAATTCCAACAACTTTTTTGGGTGAGTCAGGGGTTTTCTATATACAAAATTGTATTATTTGCAAATAGCAACAATTTTACTTCTTCCTTTCCAATTTGGATGACTTTTGTTTGTCTTGCCAAATTGCTTAAGATAGGACTTCTAACACTATATGGAAAAGAGTGATAAGGGTGAATATCCTTGTCTTGTTCCTGGTATTAGAAGAGAAACTTTAATTTTTTCACCATTGAGTATAATGTGAGCTGTGGGTTTGTTGTATATGGCATTCATTATGTTGAAGTATGTTCCTTCTATATCCAATCTGTTGATGATTTTTATTATGAAAGGATATTGTATTTTTAAAATGCATTTTCTGCATCTATTACAATGATTACGTAATTTTTAACTTTTTATTTCTTTAGTGCGATGTATTACATTTACTGATTTGTGTATGTAGAGCAATCCTTGCATCCCAGGGATAAATCCCACTGGGTCATAGTGCATAATCTTTTTATGTGTTCTTGAATTTGGTTGGCTAATATATTTTTGAGATATTTTGCATATATATTTATCAGGTATATTGGTCTATAGATTTCTTTTCTTTTGTTTTAATGTATTATCAAGTTAATACTGGACTCATAGAATGAGTTTGGAAGTATTTCCTCCTCTTCAATTTTTTTTGATGAGTTTGCAAAGAAGTGGCATTAATTCTTTTATTATTATTATTAATTTATTCTTTTATGATGACATTAGTTAATAAAATTTGGTAAGTTTCATCTGTACATTTTAACAGTAAGGCAATTATATATTTACATTGTGCGTTCACCTCTCATAGTTAGATTTCTTTCTGTCACCACATATTTGACCATTTTACACCACCTGCCTCCCCCCTCCCCCCACCTTTTGCTAACCACTAGTCTATTGTCCATGTCCATGAGTCTCTTTCTTTGTCCTATTCATTTGTTGCTTTTAGATTTAATTACCACATTTAAGTGATATCATGTGATTTTCAACCTTTTCTGTCTGGCTTATTTCGCATAACATGATTATCTCAAAGTCCGTCCATGTTGTTGCAAATGGCAGTATATCATCTCTTCTTATGGCTGAGTGATACTCCATCATACATATGTACCACAGCTTCTTTAGCCAATCATCTATCATAGCACACATCGGTTGCTTCCATGTCCTGGCCATCATGAATAATGCCGCTATGAAAATCGGTGTGCAAATATCTTTTTAGATGTATGCTTTCAAGTCTTTTGGGTAAATACTCAGCGGAGGGATTGCTGGATCATATGGTAGATCAATTCTCAGTTTTCTGAGGTACTTCCATACTGTTTTCCATAGTGGCTGTATCAATTTTCAGTGTGACCAGCAGTGTATGAGGGCTGTCTTTTCTCTGCATCCTCTCCAACACTTGTTATTACTTGTCCTACTGATAACAGCTATTCGAACAGGCGTGAGATGATATCTCACTGTGTTTTTGATTTGCATTTCTCTAATAGCTGGAGATGTTGAGCATCTTTTCATATATTTTTTGGCCATTCGTATGTTCTCTAGGGAAAAGTGTCTGTTCAGGTCCTCTGCCCATTTTTTAATTGGATCATTTTTTTTTTTTTTTTTTCTTATTGAGAGTTAGGCGAGTTCTTTTTTTTTTTTATTTTGGATATTAGGCCCTTATCAGAGATGTTGCTTGCAAATATATTTTTCCATTTGGATGGTTGTCTCTTTACCTTGTTGATGGTTTCTTTTGCAGTGCAGAAACTTTTCATTTTGATGTAGTCCCATTCATTTATTTTTGCTTTTACTTCCCTTGCCTTTGAGATCAAATTCTTAAAATCCTCTTTAAGTCCAAGGTCCTTGAGTTTAGTTCCTATGTTTTCTTCTATGAATTTTATTGTTCAGGACTTATATTCAGGTTTTTAATCCATTTTGAGTTAATTTTGGTGTGTGGTGATAGACAACAGTCTAGTTTCATTCTTTTGCAGGTGGCTTTCCAGTTTTCCCAGCACCATTCATTGAAGAGGCTTTCTTTTCTCCATTGTATGTTTTGGCTCTTTTGTCGAAAATTATTTGCCCATATAAACATGGGTTTACTTCTGGACTCTCGATTTTGTTTCACTGGTCCGTGTATCTGTTTTTCTGCCAATACCATGCTGTTTCGATTATTGTCACTTTGTAGCATAATTTCAAGTCAGACAGAGTGATGCCTCCAGCCTCATTCTTTTTTCTCAGGATGGCTTTGGCAATTTGAGGTCTTTTGTGCCTCCATACAAATGTGATGATTTTTTGTTCTATTTCTTTAAAAAACGCCGATGGGATTTTGATGGAGATTGCATTAAATCTGTATAATACCTTAGATAATAAGGTTATTTTAACTATGTTGATTCTTCCAATCTAAGAACACGAATATCTTCCCATTTCATTGTATCTTCTTCAATTTCTTTTAATAGGGTCTTATAGTTTTCATTATATAGGTCCTTCACATGTTTCATTAGATTTATTCCTAGATATTTTATTCTTTTTGTTGCAATTGCAAAAAGAATTATGTTTTCCATTTCTTTTTCTGACAATTCATTATTAGAGTATAGGAATGCTATGAGTTTTTGAACATTGATTTTGTATCCAGAAACTTTACTGTATTTGCTTATTGTTTCTAGTAGTGTTCTGTGGAATCTTTACAATCTTCTATGTAGAGAATCATATCATCCACAAATAGTGACAGTTTGACTTCTTCATTTCCTATTTAGATGACTTTTATATTTTTCTCTTGACTGATTGCACTCGCTAGGACTTCCAACGTTATATTGAATAACAGTGGGGATAGTGGATAGCCTTGTTTTGTTCCTGATCTTAGAGGGAATGTTTTTAATTTTTCACCATTAAATATAATGTTGGCTGACTATTTGTCATATATGACTTTTATTATGTTAAGGTACTCTCTTTCTATACCGATTTTGTTAAGGGTTTTGATCATACATGAATGCTGTATCTTGTCAAAGGCTTTTCCTGCATCTATTGACATGACGATACAATTCTTATTTTTTAATTTCTGTGGTATATCACATTAATCAAGTTGTGAATATTGGCCTCATAAAATGAGTTAGGAAGTATTGCCTCCTTTTGACTTTTTGGAAGAGTGAGGACAATAGGTATTAAATCTTCTTTGAATGTTTGATAGAATTTACTGGTGAAGCCCTCTGGTCCTGGACTTTTACTTTTTGGTAGGTTTTTGATGATTCTTTCAATTTCCATACTGCTGATCAGTCTATTTAGATTTTCCAGTTCTTGATTCAATCTAGGAAGGTTGTATCTTTCTAAGTACTTGTCAGTTTCTTCTAGGTTATTATATGTGGTGTTATATACTTTTTCTTTGTATTCTTCTAGGATCCTTTGTATTTCTGTGGTGTCTGTCATAATTTGTCCTCTTTCATCCCTAATTTTGTTTATTTGTGTCATTTCTCTTTTTTCTTTAGTGAGTCTAGTTAGGGGTTTGTCAATTTTATTAAACTTCTCAAAGAACCAGCTCTTGGTTGCATTTATTTTTTTTCTGTTTTTTGTTTGTTTGTTTGTTTGTTTGTTTTAATTTATTTTATTTTTGCTATAATTTTTATTGTTTTTTTCTTTCTGCTGACTTTAGGCTTCATCTGTTCTTCCTTTTATAGTTTTTTAAGATGAAGCATTAGGTTGTATATTTAGGCTCATTCTTGTTTTTGAGAGAGGCATATAATGATATGAACTTTCTTATTATGACTGCTTTTGCTGTGTCCTAAACGTTTTGATATGTTGCACTATCATTATCATTTGTTTCTATGTATCTCTTGATTTCTCTTTTTATTTCTTTTCTGACCCAGTCATTTTTCAGTAGCATGTTGTTTAATCTCCATATATTTGCTGTTTTTCCTGCTTTCTTTTTACAGTTGATCTCCAGCTTCAAAACATGATCAGAGAATATGGTTGGTATGATTTCAACCTTCTTATATTTTGAAGTTATCTCTGTGTCCCAGTATAAGGACAATCCTTGAAAATGTTCCACGTGCACTAGAGAAGAATGTAAAAGCAGCTATTTTGGAATGAAAGGCTCTGTAAATATCAGCTATGTCCATTTGGTCTAATGTGTCATTTAAGGATGTTATTTCCTTATTGATTTTTTGTTTGGATGATCTGTCCATATCTGAGAGTGGGGTATTTAGGTCCCCAACTATGATTGTGTTTTGTTTTGTTTCTCACTTTAGTTCTGTTATGTATTTTGAGTCTCCCTGATTAAGATCCTAAATATTAATACATGTTCTGATTTCTTGGTGCATGATTCTCTTTATCAATATGAAGTGTCCCTCAGTATCTTTCCTTACCGTTTTTATTTTGAAGTCTATTTAGCGTGATATTACTACCACCACTCCTGCTTTTCTCTGAATGCCATTTGCTCGAAATATAATTTTCTACTCTTTCACTTTGAGTCTATATTTGTGTTTGGAATTGAGATGTTTCTCCTGGAGGCAGCATATGGTTGGGTTTTATTTTTTTATCCAGTGTGCAACTCTGTGCCTTTTTATTGATGAGTTCAGTCTATTTATATTTAGGGTGATTTTTGAAATGTGAGATCTTCTTATAGCTGCATTTTATTTTACTTTCTGTTAGGTCGGTGTTTCCATTGTTTCCTTGTCCTCCTGTGTCTGTTTTTTGTTTGTTTGTTTGTTTTTGGTTGGTTTTGTGGGTTTTCCCCCTGGTCCTTCTTGTTTTATGTTATAAACTTCAGTTCTGAATCTTTGGCATGTGATTAGCATTACGAATATGTAATATTCGTGTGTGTATATATATATATATAGAGAGAGATACACACACATTTACACAGTCTTCCATTTTTTTCTGCACTTGTCTTATCTCCATTCCTGTTTGTGAATTTGGATCTTTGAATCCTCCCATTTTTAGTCATTGTTGTCTCAGTTTGTATGCTGAACGTTCATTATTGTCTTGCTATAGCAAATCTCTTCTTATTTTAAGCTTATAATGCCCTGTTCCTTATAAGGGTTGCACTCCTCTTCTTCTATCTGCCTGATAGTTACCTTACTCCCAATTACGTATATTTTTTGTTATTTTATTTTACAGTATTTCTTGTAATGCAAGCCTCATAGTGAATTCCCTCAATTTTTGTATGTCTGGAAAGGTCTTTATTCCTCCTTCATATTAAAAGGAGAGCTTTGCTGGGTACATTATTCTTGGTTGATAGTTCTTTTTATTTAATAGTTTGAATATTTGTTTCTACTCCTTTCTAGTTTGTAAGGTTTGTGCTGAGAAGATCGACGATAATCATATGGGTGTTCCTTTATAGGTTACTGTCCTTTTTTCCCTGGCTGTCCTGAGAATTCGTTCTTTGTCGTTGATTTTTGATAATTTTAATACAATATGTATTGGAGAAGTCTTTTTTGGGTTGAGATAATTGGGTGTTCTGTTGACTTCTTAAATTCTAATTTCTAGCTCATTCCTTAGATTTGGGAAATACTTGTCAACTATTTGTCTGAAAATGCTTTCTAGTCCCTGGTCCTTTTCCTCCCCTTTGAGAATGCCCATTATTCTTATGTTTCCTCTCCTGATGTTATTAGCTAGTTCTTGTATTTCTTTTTAATTATTTTTCATTCTTCGATTTCTCTTTTCTTTCTTCTGATTTATTTCTAGATTTCTGTCTTCAATATCACTGATTCTTTCCTTCATGTGGTCGACTCTATTTCCCAAGCTTGCTATTTTGTTCTTCATTTCTTTTAATGTGTTCTTTATCTCCAGAGTTTCTATTTGGTTCTTTTTGATGGTTTCAATATCCTTGCTAAAAAACTCATTCTACTGATCTAGTTGTGTTTTCAATTCCTGGAATTGTTAAAATGAATTATTGTGGATCTGAGTTTTTTTCGGAAGTACCATTCTGGATTCTCTATAAGGTAAGTCACATATTTCTATGTCTTTAAGCTTATTTTCTGGAGACTTTTCTCTTTCTTTCTGAGATGGCTTGTCATTTTGTTTTTTCATGGCATTTAATGAACTATTTCTCTGCTTATTTCTGCCTTTTTTTTTTCCAGAAAGAAGATTTATTATATAAAGGTCTCTCTTTAGTTTGTTTCAAAGAAGGCATTTTTCTTTTGGTTTCCAATATGTGGTGTCTAATCCTCTTTGGTCTCTGCTTTACATAAAGTCTTAATAATGCCTTTTTTCCCCCTAATAGATATTTAATCATGCTCATTATCCTCAGTCTCAGTCCTTGTCAGGGTTAGTGACAGCTTTGTAGCATTTGGGCTCTGTGATGTTCGGTCTTGGCAGATTTGGGGGTTGGGCCTTTTGGGTTGAGGAATGATAGCTGAGGCTCAGCCTCACGTTTTGTAGCTGCAGTTGGTAATAATCAACTGTTGTTCCTCTGCCATCCCTGCTTCTCTGCCATACTCACTACTGTGTTTTCTGCCCTGATTCCTGAGCACCACAGCTGTTGCATGGAGCTCACAGCTCTCCCAGGCAGGGCTGTTCAGGGAACCCACCGCACCTTCTCCCTTCTCCCTCCTCCTACAGGGAGCTCTGGCTGGGAGAGGAAGCTTCTTTATTTCTCACAGTCTATCACTTGACTCTCGGGGTTCTGACTTGTGGTAGCACTTATGCACAGATTTCACATGCTCAGACATGCTGGTGTGCAGGTTGGTTGTTTTTTTGGTTTTGTTTTGTTTTGTTTTGTTTTGTTTTGCGTTTTAGATATTCAGCTCATTTTTGTTTCAAGGGGAGAGATCTGGGGACGTCTCTCACTCTGCCATGTTTCTGATGACACTGAGGAGGGCTCCGGTATGCCACCGCGATGGCCAGTATGGCACTACATTAATTCTTTTTTAAAACGTTTGGTAAAATTCACCAGCGAAGCTGTTTGATCTTGGTGTTTTCTGTTTGAGGGCTTTTGATTTAATCTCTTTACTCATTATTGATCAGTTCACATTTTCTTTTTTTTTTTCCTGATTCAATTTGGTAGGTTGTGTGTTGCTAAAAATTTATTCATTTCTTCTCGGTTTTCTAATTTGTTGGCATATAATTGTCATAGTAGTTTCTTATGATCCTATGTATTTCTGTAGTAACATTATAATGTCTCTTTCATTCCTAATTTTATTTGTGAGTCTTATCTTTTATTTATTTATTTTTTGGTTAGTCTAGCTAAATTTGTCAAGTTTGCTTATCTTTTAAAAATAATAGCTCATAGTTTTGTCGATTCTTTCAATTGCTTTTCTCATTCCTATTTCATTTATTACTACTCTAATTTTTATTATTTTTTTCCTTTTGTTAACTTTGGGCTTAATTCGTCCTTTTCCTATTTCTTTAAGGTACAAAGTTAGGTTTATTTAAGATCTTTCTACTATCTTGATATATGCATTTATTGCAATAAACTTGCCTCTCAGAACTGCTTTTGCAGCATTCCGTAGGATTTGTTATGTTGTATTTCCATTTTTATTTGTTTTGAAGTAATGATTTATTTTCATTTTGAATGCTTCTTTGACTTTGGTTGTTCAGTAGTGTGTTTTTTAGTTTCCACATATCTCTGTATTTTCTAGCTTTCCTCTTCTCGTTAATTTCTAGTTTCATACTATTGTGGCTAGGAAAGATAGTTGGTATGATTTCGATCCTCATATTTGCTAAGAGTTGTTTTGGGTCCTATCATATAATCTAGCCTGGAGAATATTCCACGTGCACCTGAATAAAATGTGTATTCTGTTGCTGATGGATCGAATGTTCTGTATATGTTTATTAAGTCTCTTTAGATTAAAGTGTAGCTCAATTCCAATGTTTTCTTTTTCGTTTCCTATCTGGATGATCTATTCATTGCTGAGAGTAGAGTATTGAAGTTTCCTTTTCCTGCTATGATTGTGTTGTTGTCAATCTCTCTGTTCAGATCTGTTATTATTTGCTTAACATATTTACATACTCTGATATTGGGTGTCTAAATATTGACCATTGTTATATCTTCTTAATATATTGAATTTTTTATCATTATATCAAAACTGTCTTTGTCTCTTGTTTTTGGCTTAAAGTCACAATTTATTGGCTCTTGACTGAAAAATAGTTCTTTCTGTCCTGTGATACCACCCTTGCAATTTTAATGGAGAGATAGTTACTTTGCATATGAAATTGTGATATTAAATGCATAGTAGAAGGATTATGTCCTCCTTTTAATGCTGCGTATTTGTTAAAAAAATTATAGTAGCTATAGCTCTTTTCAATACTGTTTTTTATTGAAACTTCTACTATAGTTAAGTGATTAACACACTATTCTAATATAGTCACATTTTGTCTATTTTTCTCCTTTACCAAAGTGTTTGTACTTTCATATGTTTTCATGTCACTGATTAGTGTTTTTTTTTTTTATTTCAGCTTGTAGAAATTTTTGAGCATTTTTTGCAGTGCAGGTTTAGTATGGTGAACTTCCTCAGATCTTGTTTGTCTGGAGAAGTCTCTATTTCTCCTTCAAAGATGAAGGATAACTTTGCCAGACAAAGTATTCTTGTCTGGAAGTTTTTATCTTCCAACAGTTTGAATATGTCTTTCCACTCTCTCCTGGCTTATCGAGTTTCTGCTGAGAATTCCGCTAGTGCCTTAATGGGGATTCTTTTTCTCCTGGTTACCTTTAAGATTCTTTTTTTATCACCAGTTTTTGACAGTTTCAGAACACTTTGACAGTGTCTTAGAGAAGGTCTTTTTGCATTGAGATAATAGGGTTTTCTATTGGCTTGGTGGACTTGTATGTCCATGCCCTTCCCCAGGTTTGGAAAGTTCTCAGCTATTATTATTATTTTTTAATAAGCTCTCTCCCCACTTCTCTTTTCTCCTTTCCATTTACCTATTATCTTTATATTTGCCTTTCTGATCAAATCTCATAGCTCTCCTGGGTTTCTTCATTATTTTGTTCTCTGTATGACTCAGTTCCATATTTATTTTATTTTCCATTTGATTATTCTAGTCTTTACATTTATCAATTTTATTGATTGATTGATTGATTGCCCCTTCACCATTTAAAAATTTTTCCATCCTCCACCTTCCCCTTTGGCAACCATCAGCTTGTTCTACATATTTATGTGTGGGTTTCTATTTTGTTTTGTTTATTCATTTTTTTATTCCACGTATAAGTGAAAGCACACAGTATTTGTCTTTCTCTGTCAGACTTCACTTAGCATAATACCTTCTAGGTTTGTCCATGCTATTGCAAATTGCAAGATTTCATTATTTTTTATGGTAATAATCCATTATACCACCTCTTCTTTATCCATTTATGTATTGGTGGACATCTAGATTGCTTCCACATCTTGGCTATTACTAGTAATACTGCAGTAAACATAGGAGTGCATGTATATTTTCAAAGTAGTGTTTTTGTTTCCTTCAGTTAAATATTCAGAAGTAGAATTGCTGGAATGTATGCCAGATCTATTTTTAATTTTTTGAGGAATCTCCAAAGTGGCTTCACCACTTTGCAATCTCACCAACAGTGTACAAGGGTTTCTTTTATCTACATCCTCACCAGCACTTGTTATTTGTTGACTTATTCGTGATAGCCGTTTTTGACAGATGTTAGGTGATATCTCATTGTAGTTTTAATTTGTATTTCTCTGATGATAACTGATGTGGAACATCTTTTCATATGTCTGTTGGGCATAAGTATGTCCTGCTTAAAGAAATGTCTATTCAGGTCCTTTGCCCATTTTTACATTGGATCGTTTATTTTTTTGATGTTAAGTTAATGAGATCCTAACATATTTTGGATAGTAACTTTTTATCAGATATATAATTTATTAATAACTTCTGCTGTTCAGTAGGTTGTCTTTCACTCTTTTGATAGTGTTCTTTGATGAATCAAAGTTTTTAGTTTAAATGAAGTCTAATGCATATATTTTTAAATTATTTTACCTGTGTTTTTGGTGTCACAGCCAAGAAATCATTGCCAAATCTGATGTTTTGAAGCTTTCCCTTCACTTACTTCTAAGCATTTTAGTTTTAGCACTTATGTTTAGGTCTATCATCCATTTTGAGCTCATTTTTGTGTATAGTAAAAAGTAAGGGAACAGCTTCATTTGTTTACATCTGGATGTTCAGTTTTCCCAAAATCATTTGTTGAAAAGACTATCTTTTCTCCATTAAATGATCTTGGTACTCTTGTCAAAAATCAACTGATCATAGGTGTGAGGGTTTATTTCTTTGTTCTGTCATTAGGTCTATACTTACACTGTTTTCATTACTATAGCTTTGTAGTAAGTTTTGGAAACAACATGAGTAAGTTCTGTTCTTTCTCAAAATTGTTTCGCTATTTGGAGTCCCTTGAGACTCCATATAAATTTTATGATATTTTTTCTATTTCTGCAAAAAACATCATTGAGATTTTGATAGGGTTTGCATTGAATCTGTAGATTACTTTGGATAGTATTATCATACTGATATTAAGTCTTCTGATCCATGAACACGGGTGTTTTTCCATATATTTATCTTCTTTAATTATTTTTGGCAATGTTTTTAGTTTTTAGTATACAAGTCTTTTGCCTTTTTGGTTAAGTTAATTCCTAAGTATGTTATTCTTTCTGATGTGATTGTAAATAGAGTTGTTTTCTTAATTTCCCTTTGGATTGTTCATTGCATGTTGATTTTTTATCATGCAACTCGGCTGAATTCATTCATTCTAAGAGAG
>NW_024344241.1:7387845-7409003 GCF_902729225.1 Pteropus medius | reverse complement strand
ACACACAAATTGCTCTGTTAAGTAAATTTTGGACTTAGGAAAAAATCTTAAAACTATAATTATAAATTATTTGTTTATAAAAGGAATGTAAACACTAGATATCAAAAATTATGACATGGGGCTAAATGTGTGCTAAGACAAAATTATATAGCCTTAAATAATTTTATTATTAAACAAGAAAATTAAAAATTAAAAACAAAAGAATCGATGCATGCATCTATAAAAGAACAAGATATACGTGTAGGAAATAATAGAATAAAATTATTAAAAAACAGATATTAACTAATTAAAATACAGGACAGCAATAAAATTGATAAATAAGTCTAAGACTTGATACTTTGCAAAGGTCAAAAGAATAGACGATTCAGAATCTAAAATAATTTTTTAAAATATATAGAATAAAAGAAAGAACAAGATAATACAGCTATAGATATTGAAAGTACTATCAAGTGAGAACCATAATGCAAATTTGTTTGACTTAAGAAGAAGTAAAAAACCAGAATTAGACTGTATTCATTAAGATTATATTCAGCTGCATGTAATAAAATCCAGCTAAGGAGGCCTGACCAAAAAAGGATTAATTTATGACTTCCTTTCTTGGGGACTTATGATGGCTGCTCATCCTCCAGCCATAACATCGATGTTCTAGGCAGAAAGAATAAGAGAAAGTGAAGAGCAAAAAACAGTAGATGCATACGATTTGAGTCTGTCCCTTTTTATCAGAGAAGCAATTGCTTTCTTTGAAATCCTGTCCAAGGGATTTCTGCTTATATTACTTGATAAGCTGCTTTATCCCTGACACTCAAATGTGCCATGATTCATTTAATTGAATTTGAACTTGTTTAAGCCATTATGATGCTCTGTGAGGCCTGTAGCCTGGGCACAGTAAGAGAGGTAAAATTTCTGATGAATGCCTTGTTCAAGAGCCCATATTATATATTTTGAAAAGTGAAACAAATGCCTTCTTTACTAACGTGATATCTGGGACTCCAAAGGGGTTAAGGTGTATCTTGATGAAGACTTGTAGTTTAGCTTTAGTATGTGCTCAGATGTATACAACCTTGATTTACATTTAAGGATTTATGCATGATATTTCTAGAGGTCTTTACTCTATGATGGACAAACTCGAATAAGGAATTTTTGTTGCTGTCATTGGCCAGGCTAGACAGGCAGACCATTGGCAATGGACCGAGGGTCTATAAAAATGTGCAGATGTGGTCCATTGTTGGGGCCAGGGCATCCTGTGCTAATATAACTGACACCTTGAAGTTCAGCCCAATGTAAACCTTGTAAGGTCCCATCCTATATTAGGAACATTCCAGTTAAGGGATGAAAAGCAGCAGCTTTCCAGTAGGCTGTTATTTGTGTAGTGGCAATCCCATTTGAGAAGCACGTAAACTCCCTGGCGAGGCTTTAACACAAGGAAAATCATCCTTTTCTAGAGATGGTTTGACTTTATATATAGATATAATTTTCATTTTATCAAGAAGATCTTCATGGCCATGCTGAGATTTCAGGGTACTGTTTTCATGACTCAAGGCAGAGTAGGGATCTGGGTATGGAGGATCATGGTCTTGGGGTTTGTGAGAACCTTTATTTTCATGAGAGTGTAGTATGTGGCCAGCAATTGACATTCTAATTGCATGTAGCATGGGGCTGAGGAGGTCAGTTTCTTTCACTAGAAGCACACTGGCAACTTATGGCCATTATGAGTGAGTCTAGAAACCCCAGGAGTCATGAAATAAGGCTGCTAAATCCTCTACAGTGAAGGAATCTTGGGTGTTGATCTGTGGCACTAATGGGAGAGCCCATTGTATTTCAATTTGGAAAGAGTATAAAGACTTTCATGGTAGAAAGTCTCATTTAAAGTGGGCTGAATTGTGAGTAAGAGTGTAAATGGACTTAGGTAAAATTTGTTAATGAGAAATATGTTGCCTTTAGAATCCAAAAAGACCTAAATGACATTGGGTTTGTTTTTATATGGGTGCTGGAAGAGTCAATAGTTTTTTCTTGACAGTGTCAGGGATGAAGTGATCCTTGGCTTATCAAGTAATTTTCATGAATTTAACCAAGATGGTGGGGACTTTTACTGTGTGTGAGGCAGCAATCCATGTTCTTTTTATAAGCTTCTTTGTGAGCATTTATATGTCTTGAATAAGTCTATCAAATGAATCTCTTTGGAGGAGGATGTCACCAATGTAAGTTATATCTGTACTCTTGGAGAAAGTTGGATGTGTTTAAGTTCTCATCTGCAAAGATTCTGTGTTTTAAACTCTGCCCAGATCTCTGGCTAATCCTTGAATCATGTATGCACATTATGTATGTGTGGGGCAGATTACAAACAATTCCAACCTAAGACTAAAAAAACTCAACTGAGATTTGAACTGCCACAAAGTTGACCAAATTGTCTCAGTTTGCCAAGACTTTCATAATTTTATAACTGAAAGTCCCATGTTCCAGGAACCCCAATCAGTGCCAGACAAATCATGACACTTGGTCATTCTGGCTGTTTCCCAAAAGACTGGGTTTACAATTTGAACTCAGTTACATTAACTGCATGCTAAACCAAACAAACAAACTTACAAACAAAGAAATTTCAGTAAGGATATAATAAAATTTTAGTCTCTACAACATACCATTCACAATGTTTAAGGTACAATCCAAAATTACTAGACAGGTGAAATGTGACCCATTTTCAAGAGAAAGTCCATCACTGGAGACTGATATCCATTACAGCCAAATTGTTGGACTCAACAGGCAAAATTTTAAAACATATATTAACCACACTTAATTATATAAAAGAAAATATAGTCATAATAAGTGAAAAGAGGAAATTTCAGAAGGGAAATAGAAACTATAAATAATAACCAAAAGGAAATTCTGTCTTAAAGATAGATCAAAAAAAAAAAAATTTCCAATCTGAATAACACAGAGAACGAAAGATGAAAAAATAATAAACAATCTCATGGGCCTCTGGAAACACTAAGATGTTATGTAAATGGAGTCCCAAAAGGAGGAGAGAAAGACAATAAGCACCCCTCCCCCAATATTCTACAGTTTGATTGATGAAAGTAGATCAGTGAGTGCTATAGAACTACTATGATATCAGAAGAAAAGAATCTATTAAAAGGCCTATATTTTCCTGGTTATTCTTGGAAGTTTTACTAATATTATACAAGGAAACTTGATAGCTATTAAAAACTTATAGTCATTAAGCCAAAATATTATTTGTATATTCTCCAAATATATTGTTTTCTTGAGTTAACAGTTCACTAACTTGTACATAATCCATGCTATCATTTATTTTCAATTCGTCTCAATCAATCTTTTAAAGTATGGTACCTAGACTACATAGATCCAACCTATGGGTTAGATCACTGCCCAGGTACCTGGAGAGGGAACATAGATTAAAATGCTGTAATTATACAGTGCTGGTGCTAAAAAGAGCCTATTTTTGATTTAATGTGCCACTCTACATATATATCGATTGGTGTATTTGGATCCCTGAGGAAGCAAAATTTGCCTCAAATTTTTGAGAGTGGAAATTATGTCCATGTTTACTTTTGTATGGTTTTGCAAGAGTTGTTCATGGTGCTCTTGGACATATAATTTTTTTAATTAACAATAAACTATTATTCAAAGAAAGAATTAGAAACTAAATCAGTTAAAATAAGCCTTTGCTCATTTTAAACTTGGTTTCAATGTTTTGAATGTTTTTCTTCTATTGGTAAAACCCAATCTTTTCTGTCGACTGAGTATAGGTATTGGGAAACCATGAAGACTTTCATGTATTCATTCAACTGTTAGAATTTACATATAGTTGATAACAGGACATCTCTGTGGTGTTATACCCTATCAGTTTCCTAATCCTCTTTTCTCCTCGGTATAAGTGATGATGGCTTCTCTGAGTTTTAAAACTTTCTCACTGAGTAGATACAGACAGTCTTGCTGCCAGCTATTCCAGCATTTCTACTTCTGAACATAACTGAATTTGTCACTCTACTGGGTGCTTAACATACTTTAAAAAATATTACTTGCATCTTCCTCCCACCCATTTCCTTCCATCCTCCTCCCCTCCAAGTTGTTTAAACTGGAATTACTACCCATAACCATAGAGAAGTAAGAACACAAACAGATACTCCATATGCCTTTAAGCATATCCCAAAGGAATATCCTTTTCTTAAATTGCTGCTTCCATGTCTTTATTCACAGGAACACTTTTGTTACAGCAGAAGACTTTGGGTGAGTGTTTAGGACTAACATAGGTCTTGTCTGGAGGCTCTTCCAAAGTCAGTCACATGAGGTTCCTGTGTTAGTTATGTTTCCAAGGACAATGGGTAAACTACAAGAACCTTAGGGGAAAAGGGCTTATAACCAGGAGTCTTACTATTCATTTATTTACACATTTAAAAAATATCTATTTAGCTCCTACTAAGCCTGGCTCTGTGCTAGGTGATGTGAATAATAATAGCAAATGGTCAGACTTGTGACTTGTATAGCACAAATTACGTACCAGCTACTGTTCTGAGTGTTTATCTATATTAACTCAGCAAATAAGCTGGTATTTGACCCCAGGGGAAATACATACATATAGTGTGGTTAAGGACTGACAAAAATTCTCACAGGTAACTCTAATAAACCAAACTAACATCAACATCTGAATCCATTAAAACAAGGATCGAGGACTAATTTGATCAAGAGAAAGAAGAAGCAATTAAAGGTGGAAGTCCAAAGTAAGACACAAACTAAACCAAGATATTGCACTTGGGCACTGGTGAGTGAATGGAGAATTTTATTTGTGTTCTTGACTGCTTATACCAGGGCTATGAAAACACATTGTCTTTGGCTCAGCCTGGACTCTTTGAGCACAAAAGGCTAAATGGAGGCAAAATACCAGTCCTCCTACTTTTCTAGCCAGGCAGGGGCTACTGGTGCTCATGAATGCCTTCAACTACAGCATAGACCTGTACAAGAGAGGGCAGATTAAGGCCATTCTCTCCTAGATGAACCCCAACCTGAGCCTGTAACCATTCAAGGCCAACACCAAGGACACGGGCATGCAGGTGAGTCTGCAGGTGGACAAGCCTGTGTAGCACTTGCTGGGACCTGGAACCTTGTGTGGCACTTCTCCTGGGGCAGCATGTGCTACAAGGCACCCCTGCTAGTCTGGGGAGTCTATTCACCAGTGATCAGCTACAGGGACTTGATCTGGCTGCAGAAGAGTGGGGAAGACAGGGAGTTAAGGAGCTTTCTGGTCTTACAGAGGTCCAGCCACAGCAGCCACCACCAAGGCCAAGATCAGGAGGACTTAGGGTAGTATGATGTGTTGGGGGAGGAAATGTGAGGATACCTCGGAAAAGGAAGAGCAAGCAGGCACAGGGAGACACTTTTGATTTGCTCAGGAAGCCCAACTTCCAGATTTAGGAACTAAAATATGGCTGTTTTCACTGTCAAGATTTAAGGCCAGGTAGAGTAGAGCCTACCTGTGGTGTATTTATTCCCAATATAAAAAGATTTATTTTTTATATAAGATTATTTCAAACAACTCTGTTGAAAATGCCAAAAAAGTTTTTAGTAAAAGTAATCCATATCAGACTTATTCAAAACCTTTATGTTTCTGTTCTCAAAAGAAAATACACATTAAACTAAGAAGACCTCATCCACAGGAACTGTATGGTCACTGCAAAGATAAAAGATTCTCCTGTGGTAATACTTAAAGCTTTAAATATATCATGTGGCAGGCAGAGTGACTTATATAGAATATCTGAACTCTTCTTGTAACTTACTGTACTGTTTTCCATTTTTGCAACTTAGCTCTGATCTGGTATTGGAAAATGGATTAGGTTTTTGTCCTTTTGAATGTTGTATAACAATTGTACAATATGAATAGAATAAATTAAATGAATGTAAAATAGAAAGAAAGAAAGTATTGAAACAACTGTCTTGGAGACTAGGGTTCTTGAAGATTGAACTAGTCACACAGGTTATATAGGCGTCCACTGTATTCTATTCTGGTTCATCACAGAACAGCAGCCTCAACACCAGGACTTACCTGGGGGACAGGGGGAATAAAAAGTACTCAGTTCAAAGGGAATCACACTCCTAGATACTTGCTGTATTCTTGCTCCAGTGCTGCTTCTCAGAGAATGCTAATGGTTCAACAACATTCTTTTCCTTTTGTCCTCAGAGTTGGGTGAGACTATGAAGTTTCAGTGGGGGCACCTATGAAGTACTTAATATACAAGCAGCTCTGAGAGGAGATGCAGCAGAGGAAAAATTGCAGAAAATAAAAATATCAGAGGCCTTCATTTGATAGTTCCATCTGTACAGCAGTGGTTCTAAGAATGTGGTCCTGGACAATAAACATTAGCATCACTTGAGAACTTGGCTCCCATAGCAATCTGGGTTTTAACGAGTCCTCAAGGTGATTCTGATTCTAAAGATTCAGTAGTATGAATGAAAAAGGGGCTATATAATACACATGACAAGCTCAGGGGGGCCACATGGCAGGCTTGACAGACTCAGTGACCAGAAATAATCACACAGGATGGTCTGACCACGAATTCCTAACTGGACAGGTTATGGCAGATAGTCATATAGTGCCATGCCTATAGCTTCTTTAGCAAAGTCCAATCTTTATCTTAAGTGAGCCCTGTCCCTTCTTTTTATGATCTGGGATAACATATCTTTGAAAATGTCAGAGTAATTTTCTTTTCTAAGACTCCTCAAAAGCACAACTGCAGGTACCAGAGCACAAGACCACCAGAGCATGGGATCACAGAACCCCCTCATTGTTATCTTGTTCCCTGCAGCATACCACCTCTATGTGCTATAAATGTTAATTAATTATCCTGTACACACCAAAGTAAAAGAAGTGTGTTTCTCTAATTTACTTCTTATCCAATTCTAGAGATTTCTCTGCTTTGCTTTCTCTCTCCTCCTTGATCTTCCACCAGTGGATTTTATGCATCTTCCTTACATCTTATTCTTTGATTGTAATGTATAAAATAAACTGCAAAACTTCCATTCTTTGGAGCATTTTCTCAGTCCGTGGAGGTCTTGCTCCTGGGTGTGTCCTCAAAATTTGGCTGAATAAACTCTTATAAAACTTTTCTATAAGTCTGAACATTATTTCATTGACAGTAGTCACTTCAATCTCTTTTATTTATTTATTTATTTTATGCCTGAAAAAGTCCATTTTATACCCTTTCAAGAACATTTAGCTATTCATGCTTAAATATTTTTTCCAAAATGCTCTCTTAAGAAAGAAGTCAATGAACTTTGGCTTTTAGATAAGGTTCTGCAAGCCTCAAATCCAGCTTGTGACTTGTTTTTATACAGTTCTAGAAATAATAAAGGTTTTACATTTTTGAAAAGTTGCTAAAAATAAAAAAACAATGACAAACAAAGAATAGGTGACAGATACAGTATAGACTTCAAAGCCTAAAATATTTACTTTCTGGCCCCTTAGAGAAAAAAAATTTGCTGATTATTTCTTTTAAATAATGTCCCAAGAATCTTATTTAATTTGAATTAAACAGCCACATTGCTTCTGTAAATGTATTCTAACATCCAAATTCATGATAGAATAAATGTGTTCCTCAAAAACAATGCTCTAATTGCCAATCAAGATGGTAGACTAGGTAAACTCTATGCTCACCTCCTCCCATGACCACATCAAAATTACAACTAAATTATAGAACCACCACCCTTGAGAATCACCTGAAGACTAGCTGTACAGAACTCTTATAACTAAGGATATAAAGAAGAAACCATGTTGAGACTGGTAGGAGGGGTGGAGATGCTAAACAGGCTGGTCCCACACCCATGTGTGGCAGTTAAGAGTCGGGAAGAATATCTCATCCATAGCGGTCCCTACTGAGGATCAAGGCTTCCCAGCCCAACACTGGGCTCCCCAGCCTTGATTACCAGTGCTGGGAAGGGGTATCTCTATAATATCTGGCTGTGAAAATAGTTGGGACTCCATCTGGTTTAAAAAAAGGGCTTCTAGAGTACCAGGCATCCTCTTAAAGGGCCCACACATGGACTCATTCAAAGATGAGTTCACACACTCTGAGCTCCAGCCTTGGGCAGCAGCAACAAAAGCTCCAAGAATGTAGGGGATGGAACTGAACTGTCTGACTTCAGAGTGAGGCCTGGGATGCAGTTTTCCTGCCATTTTGTTCCTTTGTTGAGCCCTCCCCCAATCCAGCCTGCAGGTGCAGGTAGGCACTAAATCTGAATCTTTATCAAACTCGCCCCACCTTGGTTGGTTATTCCTTGAGAACCCACCCTACCCGACTCAACAACAGACCCAAAACTATTTCAGCGGCTGATACTCATAAGTGGCTGGCCTTGGCCCATGCTGTGGACTAAAATCTCTGAAAGGTTTACAAACTCCAAACAAGTAGCAGCTGGCCTTGACATGGTCTGTACCTCTTATTCTACTATAAGTTTTTTCACTCCTTTGACTACTTTTGAGTCTCTGCCAAACACAGGTGATGGTGGCTGACTCCCTTACTAGGGCAAGCTCTAAATAAATAGGCTTTGCTTTTCTCATTTGATTGTCTTTGTTTATTTCCATAGTTATTGTGAAGGTCCCATTGAAATATGGTCTGCACTGGCTGTTGCCATGGGTACAGCTTTTGGCCAGGTGTGGAACTTCCAGAGGCTCTTTGTACTTTGCAGCTCTCAGTGATGACATTGTAAGTCAGCACTGGGTCTAAACTTTACTTTCTCTGCGTTGAGTTCCATGGCTGTTTATTCTCAGTTTGGTATCCAGATTTTGTTATTGGTTCCCATTTTTTTGGCATCCTTGGTGTAGCCAGGCCACTCTGTTTCATCCTTTTTTGCTCTCTTTCGTGTCACTGTTTTGTGTTGTTGTGCTGTCATACGAAGGAGAATCACAGGATAGAATATAGGCACAAGCCCTGTAAGCCTTTTGTGTGAGCTAAACTCACAGACTGGTGTGATTGTAGCTTCATCAGACCAACGCCTCCTTGAACAAACTTTGCTGGGAGTCACCAATGAAACTGAATGAGGTTCTTCTGTTTGATTTTGTGTCCTTAGACCTTATCTTTGATCCAGAGAAAGTGTTCTTACTGTTTTGCACCTCCTGGGGGCACAGATTATGGGGTCTGCAATTGAAGGCAGCCAAGCATCCTGCAGGGAACCCAAGATATTGGGTGCACAAGCGTTATGTTCCTACCGACTATTACCAGTTCTCAAGGCATCATCTAATTTTAAATCCTCTCTTCTACCTGGAAAAACTCCTACTTCTTACATGCACTCTCTTTATAATGCTATTTCTTGTGGTTATCTTTCAAAATGGCATAACTCACCAAGGATGATTTGGGCCTTCAGTGGCCACTCTGGAGAACATTTAATTAGAATATAATGATCGTTTGAGAAGAAGAAAAGGGAATAATATTTCTCAGGCCCAATGGGCAGCATTCTTTGGTCGGTATGCAGAGGCTTCTACATACAATTCTGAGTCAATGGCTTTACCGAAGATTCTTTGACCAAAGCTAATGAGCCATTAGGCAAACTAAAGCAAGAGCAAACTAGAATTGTTTGATATCAGCTCACCCTCTCCATAATTATCCTTCTGATCCCCTACTTTTGTGCTTCTATCAGCTCCTCCCTCATCTTCCCCTTGCCTAGACACCCTGCCTTTTCCAAATAAATCTCCTAGCACCCAAATTCCAGTTGCCTCTAAATATCCATCCCTCACATGAGTCAGATAAGCAGAAAAGTGTAGAATTTAAATCTTGGACTCAAAATAAATTAAGAACTATAATAAAAGATTTCCCCAAACTCAAACAAGACCAGCAAATATTCACAGAAGAATTTATAATTCTTTGCGGGGGGCATATGACCTAGGATTACCTGACATATTAACTTGAACCCATGTTGGTCAGAACCTCAGAGACTAAATCTTGGATGATAAAAGTGGATTTATCTGACCCAGAAATGGACCTACAGCATCTCTCTTTCCTTAATAAACAAGAGTCAAGGAAAGACTAAAAATGTACATTAAAGTCTCCTAGAAGTCATACCCAAAACATTTCCAGTGAAAATCTATTGGACTATAATTTAATTATGCAAACAAATAAACAAAAATTATAAAACTATTGGAGATTTTTTAGGATAGATTAAAAAATACCTTTGGACAACATTCCAGAGTTAAAGAAGATACTGGTGGAATAGCAGCACGTTCAGCTCCTCTTGTCAGTGGAGTTGAGTCTGAAACTGGAGATCTAATTTGAAAACAGAAATTGGAATGGGAACTAGCCTTTTAGCTGGACTACAACATCTGAAAGAACATTTTGAAAAGGGCTTTAGATTAAAAATGAGACAAGAGTCAAAGTAACTTTGTCTGGCAGATCACACAGCTAGTTGGCCCATTGTCCCAACTACTGACAAGACACTTGTAGATCTTATAAGCTGGAAAAAAATGCCTTCTTACACAACACACACACACACATGACAAAGAAAAATCCCTCAATTCAGATAAATGAGGATGCTCCAAAGAATGTAAAAAGGGCCCAACAGCCTGCCCTTAAACACTCAGGTGAATTATCCATATGTGTGAATTATCCATAAATATAGATGATCATCCTTACCAATTGCTGGTAGTTACTTTTTCTACCAGATACTTTTGGTCGACCTCTTCCTCAGAGTAAACAGACCATACAGGTGGCAGCCATTTCAAATAACCCATAGTTTTTCCTATCTCATAGCCCTTAAATGTAACCATCTAGCCCTTGACTGAAAAACAGTTTTTTCTGCCATGTGATACTACCTCTGAAATTTTAATAGAGACTTACTCTGCAAATGAAATTGTGATATTAAATGCACATCAGAGGGAGTATTTCTTGAGAGGACTCCTCTATTATAATCAAGTTGTATCTGTTCTGTCTATAACTTTGCCCTCTCCATTATATTTGATATAGACTCCAGATAAAGATCACAAGTAATATAGGCTTGGGAAACTTTGCTTTATGATTTATTAGAACACTTTGAACTGTTAAGAGAAAAGTAATAGATATACTATTAATGTTAGTAATAGCTAGTATAGTATATATACAGGATCTGAATAAAAATACTTTTAAATATTTGGCCTCATTACATTTAGTTTAAAACAAAAAAACTTTGAGAGCTCAATCGTCAGTTGAGGAAATGTCCTAACCTTGAATTTTGAGAGAAAGATTTATATTTTCATTAGATGATAATTGTGGGAACATCTCACCAGGGTTGATTTCAGTAAGGTTGTTTTTCTCCTGCCTTTGTGGTGCCGTGGGACAACTCTTAATACTTACTGGAGATAGGTCTAACAGTGCCTGCCTAGTCTGGAAAGCCTGGTACTGACTTCCCAGCCCAGTTTATTATTGACAGAGAAGGCAGTCCCAGTGCCATGACTCCCACACACTGTCACTGAGAGACCGGAATCATTGAAACTGATTCATTGAAACAACAAAGCAACATTGTGCAGGCAAAAACAGAATATGGGCAGGCAATTTCAGCCCACAGGCCTCCAGTCTATCAACCCAGCACAAAGGGCCATGGTATTTTCCAGCCTTCATTTAAAGCTTTTAGAGATCATGGAAATCTTCCCAGGTGCACTTTTTACCTTCTTCCCTGTTGCAGTTTAGGGCACATTTTGCACTATTGTTCATATTGTGTAAGTTAGCACTCTCCGAGTAAACTGTATTTCCTGTGTGCTAGTCTTGTCTCTGCGCTTACCCTGTACTTCCTACACCAATTCCCAGTCCACAACTCTGCCCAATACTGTTACCCGGGGAGATACTTTGCAATCTTCCTGGTCTTCTTCATGCTCCTCCTCATACCATTAGTCACCAATTGTTACCATTTTATAGCCTAAATATTTTCTTTTTAACTTGATACAATATAAATTTATTTTATTACCGGTTAGGAGACTGGAAGTCCAAAATCAAGGTGTCAGTAGGAGAACGCTTTCCCTGAAGATTCTGGGGAAGAATCCTTCCTTGCCTCTTCTAGCTTCTAGTGACTGCCCACAATCTTTGGCTTTCCTTGGCTGGT
The DNA here is from genome assembly GCF_902729225.1 of Pteropus medius. Classification (NCBI taxonomy): domain Eukaryota; kingdom Metazoa; phylum Chordata; class Mammalia; order Chiroptera; family Pteropodidae; genus Pteropus; species Pteropus medius. Next base: position 7,396,940 of record NW_024344241.1, on the reverse strand, counting down.
AACTGCATCCCTCTAACCTCTGCCTGATCTTCACATGACTTCTTCCCTTCTAGCCTAGATATTTTTCAAATCTGTCCCTTCATCTCTAGAAAATCTGTTTCAGTTCAAGAAAAGACCCTTATCATTTGAACCATAACAGCCTTCTCCTAAATTGGTCTTCCCACATTTGCTCTTGTCCTTCCACTCACCCACCATCATAATGTAACTGACACACATACCTGACCAATAGTTTCCCCACGTAAAGCCTCCAGAATGCCAACAAGAGCAGTTTATTATAGACCCCCTACTTTTCTCATTCAGCCTCACCTCCTGACGGGCTTCTTTTTCTAACTTACCTTTTCATGGGTCAAACACCTTGTGCAACCATGCGTAGCATATCATCTCTCTTCCTGAAATGCCATTTCCACCCCCTTTTTCCAGCCTCACTTTTGATGCTTATGTGTGGGTCCTGAAAGGTAAAGGGTCCTGACCATTGTACCTTGAACACTTATCAGTCTGATTATTTGTTGTGTTACACTGAATTTATCTGTTTGTTGGCTGATTTTTCCTTTGTCAGTAAGCTCCTTGAGGGCAGGGCATGTAGTTTATCCATTTTTTAATTCCCCATGCTAGCACACGTCTTGGTATATAGCAAAGAATTGATGAATGTTTGCTGAACTAAATTGTTCATCAATGTTTGATCTGATCTCTGTGCCTTCTACCTCTAAAACTGCTGTCATTCTGGCCTTTGTGCTTCTGAAGGAGTCTTTCTCTCACATAGGGAATGAATGTTTATGTTCTATAAAATTTATATATCGAAGACCCAATCTGCAGTGTGACTGTATTTGGAGAGAGGACCTTTATGGGGTAATTATGGTTAAATGGGGTAATAAGGGTGGAATCTTGATCCAATAGGCTTAGTGTCCTTCTAAGAAGAGATTTCAGAAGGCTCACAGTCTCTGTCTCTGTCTCTGTCTCTCTGTATCTCTGTCTCTCTCTGTCTCTCTGTCTCTCTCCCCTCTCACTGCCATATGTAGACTTAGCAGGAAGGTGGCTATCTGCAGGCCAGGAATAGAGCTCTCACCAGGAACTAAACCCTATTGGTTCTTGAACTCTTTAGCTTCCAAAACTGAGAAATAAATTTCTGTTTTTAAGCCTCTCAGTCTATGGTATTTTGATATAGCAGCCCTAGCAAATTGATACAGGAGTCCACAAGGAAAGACCAGCATGTGGCAGAGACTGTCTCTCCTTCCAAATACCAGTAGTTGAGATGACTTCTTGAGATGGAAAGTGTAAAGAGATAAGGCATACTCTCTTCTTTTATTTGGCGAGAGAGTGAAACTACTGTCCTTTTAAACTACATGTTAACTCCTGCCTGCATTGCAACAGTAAGTGGACTGACCCCTGCAGTGGTTTCTGTTTCAGTTGGGATTCTTTGGTTGCAGGTGACTGGAATTCTAATTCACACTCCCTTAAGCAAAATAGGAGATTCATCAGTTTATTAGCTGTGTAGGAAAAGGATGAAGCCAGAGGTTATCAGAATCAGGAATTTTGAGCTGTTAGGCTTCTCTCTCTCTCTCTCTCTCTCTCTCTCATATCTTGGCCTCTCAGCTCTGATTCTGCATCTCTCTTCTACTCTAGACAGGCTTTATCACAGGGCCAGGGTAGGGGCCCCAAGAGATTTAGGCTAACTTCTTTAAGACCTTGCAACCAAAGAGGAAAAAGCTACAGCTAAAAAAAAAAGTTCTAGGATGGGCTCTGATTGGTCCAGCCAATGTTTAGGGGCACACGAGGGACACTGTGATGGCAGCTCCTCTAGGCCACATGATTTTGAAGGAACACTTTCCAGAAGAGAGGAGTGCTATTCTGGGCATACGGGATAATGGTTGTCTACTTTAGAGGGTACTAATGAGTTCATATGGTGCCTACGTTAGATTCTCTTCCCTGTGGAAGAGAAGAGGGCTGCCTGCTGAGGCTGGGAGCAGGGGACAGTTCTATATTTGCTGCCTACAAATCAATTTGCACATTGATTTTGCCGGAATGTTGCCGCTTGTCTGTTTTCATATTAGAAAAAGATATTTAAAAAGTAATGTAAAATTTAAAAAAGTCATCCTCCTATTCTATTTCTTTTCTAGAATAGATGAGTCGATGAGTGGAGAGGCTGAATGGTAATTAAGTTTCAAGTTAGGAGGTGGAATGCCTTCACAGAATGAAAACTGTCCTAGTCACCTGGAATCTAGACATTGAGGCCATCTCGATAGGGAGCCTAAGGGTAATCCACTTTAGTGGCTGGGAACCCCTGTGAGCAAATACTGCTTTGTGATAAAAAATTTCTTTTTATGGGTAACAGAGTGTCCCATAAAGTAGAAGCCTTAAATCTAAAAACAACACTCACTGTTGCGACTTGACTATAATGAAGCAATTAGATATATTTATATGTGAAGATGTGTGAGGCTTTTGTTTTATTTTCTAAGTTTAAAGAGTTAGTCTGTTGTTTGTGTTTAGAGAACCAGCCTTGAAATGCCTGGTCTCTCTTGGTATTTTCCTTTGATTTCACAAAAAGTATCAGTGACTTTCTGTCTGGGGCAGTGAGACATGTTGTTGATCTGTGCCATTAGTGGAGACCCTCAGATACAATGTGGCTGGTTCCTGTTCAGAGGAGACAGCATTCAGGTTCCTGAGCACCTACGGGCTGGCTGAGCAAATCCAGTACCCCCATAACTCCCAACAGTTTGTACCAGAGATGACCTTGAGTGGGGAGAGCTTTAACCTTTAATTCCCATTTTTATTGAGTCTCTGGACAATGGTAGAAGGCATTTAAATTATCTTGTATTTCACCGTTATCTGTGAGTCTAAGTAAAGGCCCATTCATGGAAAGAAAAATAACTTGCTTTTAGCCCTACCCCTGGAACTATAAAATTTGTTTTAAGTGGACTATACATGAGCCCAATCAGTTCCTTGTGACTCCAGGTAAGCCACATCAGTTCTCTAGGCCATAGTTTACTTATTTGTAAAAAAAGGAGGTTTGGATTAAATAATATTGAAGGTCCTCCGATCTCCAAGTTGGGGCCCAGCATGGAAGCATACTTATTCAAGTTTCTTTTTTTCATTTCTAAAAAGCAAACTTCTGAGAATATTTCTGACAATACTGTCAAGTCAGAGATAAAATAATTATTGACTGAGTTTGTTATTTTATGTCATTCCTTTCCTACTAGCTAATCTACTTTGTGGAATAACCCATGATCCCGGTAAAAGGGAAGAAAAAGAAATTGTGAAGCTAAATTCACATTTCATTCTATTAGTTCTATAGATCAGTTCCTCAGTCTCTCAAATCTCGATGGAGGATGGACATTAACACCAGCCCACCTCCTAATGCTCCTTCATCTTGGCCTCAGGAGAGCTCACTGTACAATCTAAAGTCTGCAAGAGGGGGAATCTTTTCTTTAAAAGCTTACAATGCTAAGGATTTTTAAAAATTTTAATTTAAATGGAAAGGTTTTAAAATTTTAAATGAAAACTCATTAACACTGAGTTTTTAAAGACATTCTAACTAAAGCCTTTACTGAAAAGCATATGCTGTGTTTTGTAAGTTGTGAGCAGCACTGTAGTTATTTACTTGTGGATGTGTCTGGTTGCTTTCTCTCTAGCGCCCCCATTTCTCACTCCCCTCACTGTACCCAGGCCACCGGTAAGCATCACGAGTGTCTTTGGGACCAAATTTTCTCATCTTAGTTCCAGGATTTTTATTTCTTAATGATAAAACATATATTTTAAAAATATTAAAGATTAGTATCAAATTTGACTGTATAGCCCGTCAAAGTAGGAACGTCCAGACCTATAGGAAATTTTTATAAGAGTTTATTAGAGTTTATTTGAGCCAGAAGGCACATCTGGAAGCAGATCTCAACAGACTGAGAAAAATGTTTTCCAGAATGACAGTTTGCAGCTTCTTTTATACATATGGAATTAAGGAGGGAATGTAAGGATGATTACATGAATGTGGGAGAAAGCAAGGCAAGGAAATTTCTATGATTGGATTAGAAGATAGTTAACAACATTATGTGCTCTCTTGATGGTGGTTCTTAGGGGTCTGAAAAAGAAATATTTCAAAGGTGTGTTAATCTATATGGAAAAAAAAAACAATGGACAAACTTTAAACAGGAAATGTTTTTAAATAGACAAATTTTAACATAATATACAGACTAGAGTCTATCTTTCTGAGAGTTTTTATGAATTTTGTTTAAAAAATATACATACATCCCATGACAGTTTATTCTCTAGCGACTGGTTGACAAACTATAGCCTACAGGGCAAATCTGGCCTGCCACTGGATATTGTACTGTTCTTGAGTTAAGAATGGTTTTAAATTTTTTAAATGGTTGTATAAGTACCCACATAATATCCTCAATTTTGTCTATTGACTCTCAAGGCTAAAATATTTACTATCTATCCCTTGAAGAAAAGTTTGTCAACACTGCTCTACTTTAAAGGGATAAATAACTCATCCAGCATTTATTTCAACAATGCCTACTGAAAGGAATATGTAGAACAAACCTGAAAACTTTGGTAATAAAAAGTGATGAGAAAATTTTATTCAAATGATGCACTAGTGCTTATGTTTATAAGTGTGTCTTTGATGATATGACCAATCTTATTTTATCTTGTTAATGTGATTTAAATCCTGATGTTAGAGATTGTTCCATTTAGTAAGCAAATAATTAAAAAAAATCCCCACAGATAGGATGTTATCTCATTAAAATACAATAAAAATACAATTAAAGACAAGTTTGTTAGAAGACTCTGTCTTGAATGATCATCGTGAGTGCATAAAATAACCCAAAGACAGCCTAGAGTAAGTAGTTTAATGTTTCTAATTCCAAATATGAACTTGTTTTTCTCTCATTATATGTTGCTCTGTATGTTTGTAGGAAGATTTCCATGTAGTTCCAAAGTTCTTTCCTGGACAAGATAAACAGTGGCACTTTTCTAATTATGAGACAGATAAATGTATATCCCATAGGTTAACCAAGACTTGGAAATGAAAGATGTCCCCATCTCTTGAATGTTACACGTGGAGCCAAGAGAAATAGATAGATCATCAGGCTTTGCAAAGGGAGTTCACAGTAGTCTCCACTAGGGTAGAATAATATCTTTGAAAGTTTCAAAACACAGATAAGATTAACTCATTTATATTTCTTGAGAATTTATTGAAATAATAAGTGCCAGACAGGTTTAGGCTGTTCTGGTATGCAGTCAATACCGCCACCTGCTGGTCTAATTGAGGAAGGCTATTTGTGTGAACATTGTGTTTTACATAGTAACTATGCCATAAAAATAAATCACCTGGCAGGATGGTGCAAAGTTCTAGTCTTTTAAATATCAGGGTCTTTTCTTCTCTTTGCCAATGACTTTCACAGAAATGTGCCCTTACGTGTGACACTTTTTTGAATATGAGTGGATATGTATTGGGATCACATATAACTATAATTCATTTCCAGTATACTTATGAAATTTATGAGAGTTTATAAATCTTTGTGGTGCTAATAGTTGCTTTGGTAAATATCCATAGTCCCAATTTTTTTTGTCTTTTTATTTTTAAAATATGCCCATAGTGGAGACAAATTAAAGAAAAGAGGGTGAACCTTACATTAGCTTCTTGTATCTTTACATGTTTGGTGAAAAGAAAGTTTAAACTACTGATTAAAGTGAGAGCCTGATTCATTCTGCTTTACATCCATTCTTCATTGACATAGAATACTACTATTTTAATGGAGTTACTTTGATTTAATCATAAAGTCTCTGATGTTTATATCTGTATATACTCTTTTACTGAAAACATTAACTTCCCAAGAAATGAATTGGGAACCACATATTTGACTTTGAAAATTAATTTAGCAAAATGTTTTTGCTGCCATCTCTGGAATATGGCTGTATTTGACATTACTTTTTTTATTAGTTTTTGAAAAGAGTGCTTGCAAACAGTAAGAGCTGCAGGGAAGAAATCTATATAAGCAACATTTGTTATAATAGGCCAAATGCTTTTAAAAGTGTGTGGCGGGGGGTTGATTTAGGAAAATCTCCATGAAAGCATAGATTTTGTTTACTTTATGATTTTAGATCAGCTATAATATCTAACTCTGAACACAATAATAATACCATACTTAAAGTTTTCAACGAGTATAACTTGAAGTGTAGCATAAATGTCAAAAGAAAGGGGAGTCTGTATTCCTGGCAGGATTTTAGAATTTTAAGCTGAAAAACCAGAAAAAACAAAAACAAAACAAAAGCAAAAACAACAACAACAACAAAAACCACATACACACACACACACATACATACACACAAACCCCAAAAAACTATTAATTATAGATTTAGACTTTACAATAACATTTGTAATATTGGAAGTTGGGCTTAGATAATTAAAAGTATGTCTGTATGAGCACACAAATCAAATATTTTGGTTAAAAACATATTTTAGTTTGGTATCTATAAGGCAGCAAAACTTATTTTCAACAATTCTGTCTCCTTCGACTCTAAGTAAGTTTTAAGAATCTTGGAGAATAGCCCAGGGTTTCTTACTTGGTGGTTTCTTCTAGTTGGAGTGCTTGGCATTTGTACTTCTTCACACATTAGTTCAAACTACAACTCACCAAAATGATGGTGTCCAGTTTTTGAACTGAAAGACACTGTAACGGCCACCTGCTTCAACCCGCCTTTGTTCTGGAAACAGGAGATCCTGAATAGTTAAGTTGTCTACAGTATCAAAACATGTTTCTCATTGAGTCAGGACTAGGATGAAGGTTAAATAAGTAGGGAGTGTTTGGACTAATTGAATGAGCGCTAAAACTTTTATTTTATTTTATTTTATTTTATTTTATTTTATTTTATTTTATTTTATTTTATTTTATTTTATTTTATTTTATTTTATTTTATTTTATTTTATTTTTTACTGGTGTTCACACATTAATTGGTCCACTTTGTTTCCACTACTTAAAAATAGTCTTTTGGGCCTATAAATATATTTTTATATTTTCTGTTGATGCATAAAATATACAAACTAAAAACCCAATAGAGGCCATGTGATTTCAAAATTAGAGTCATACATTAAAAAGTGACTTTATGATTACTTTGGCACTTCTTACAGCTATTAGATCTGATCTGCTTGAGTATAAGGAAGATGTGTGGCTTTTGCTGAGTGAGGAAGAGGAGGTAGGTTTTTGAAAACTGTTTATGCTCCCACTCTCTTTGCTATTCTCCGTAGAAATGATCCCAACTGATGAGCTCTTCTTTTTTTTCCTTTCCTTCTTTCTCTTTCTTTCTTTCTTTCTTTCTTTTCTTTCTTTCTTTCTTTCTTTCTTTTCTTTCTTTCTTTTCTTTCTTTTTCTTTCTTTCTTCTTTCTCTTCTTCCTTCCTTCCTTCCTTCCTTCCTTCCTTCCTTCCTTCCTTCCTTCCTTCCTTCCTTCCTTCCCTTCCTTTTTCTTTCTTTCTTTCTTTCTTTCTTTTCTTTTAACTTTCTTTCTTTTCTTTCTTTCTTTTCTTTCTTTCTTTTTCTTTCTTTCTTTCTTTCTTTCTTCTTTCTTTCTTCTTTCTTTCTTTCTTTCTTTCTTTCTTTCTTTCTTTCTTTCTTTCTTTCTTTCTTTCTTTCTTTCTTTCTTTCTTTCTCTTTCTGAATCTGCTGTTTAACGAGAGCCTATTATAGCAACACCTGTGTTAAATAATATGTGGAAAGAAAAAAGAGGAGAGATTAAAAAAAGGTGCTTTTATATTTTTTCTAATTCTCATTTTTCTTTTGTGGGTATTTTTAATCCTTCTTTCAAGCAGACCAAACTCTGGTGTTTCCTTGCCTTTTTCTTCTTTTCAGCACCTTTCCACTAGAGCTCCCATCTGCTGAGAAGCAACATAGTGCTTTAAGGACTCCTGAGACATCTAGTTTAGATGCATTTTTAGAAAAAACAAACTTAGAAAAAGCTGGCATATTAAATTACTATGGATCAGCCCATGTATGACTGGCTGCATTTTTACCTCAATCTTTTAAATATATATGTAGTAAGTCTTCCTTCCTTTTCACAAGTGTGCTTTAATAATGAAGATTAATTTTAAAATGCTCCAAGTAGTGATTATAATTTGATAGATTGAATTAGACAAGTGATTTTTTCCCTGTTTTTCTTAGATATTTGCTGTAACCCACCTGAATTTTTAGTCTGTGCTTTGGTGTTCACAAGTGTAAATTTTGTTGAGAAGTATGGATGTGATAAAATGATCCAGTATGATGTTGCTAATATCACAAAGTAAACCACAAAGCAAACTACTATAAATGCTTTTTAAAAATATTTTGCTTAAATAATTTGGAAATTTATTATTTCATATAGTTAGAGATCCAGAGGTGATTCCAGGTTCAGCTTCTCAGCATCATGAAGTCAGGTTCTTTCTATTCTTCCGCACTACCTGCCATCTTCATTCAGCATTGTGGTAGACAGAATGATGCCCCACCCCGAAGATGTCTGTGCCCTAATTCCTAAAACGTGTGAATATGGTGAAAAACAGTTCATTATGGAAAGCAGCCTTATTTTTTTAATTATAAATTTTGTCTGCATTTTTTAAGCAAATGAATTCATTATTGTATTTTATTTGCCATGGCCCACTGTAAACAAAAAGTTTATGTTACAGCATACAAGCTGTACATATTATTGCCTGAAAACCAAATTAACAAATCATGTAACATGAAAGAATCACATTAATTATTTGGAAATAAGGAAAGAAATTTTTAAGCATTTTACACTCTAACAGTATGTATTACTTATATATAGACATTACCGACTATACCAGTGAGGGAGTCGTTGCCCTTCCCAGGACAGAAACTAAGAGAGTGGGTGAATCGGTTTTGCAGAGAGAAAGGTTTATTAAAGTGAAAGCTGGGTGCACCAAGGAGAGCACTCCAGAGGAGAATAGATATGACTCCTGGAGGTTTACAAGAATAGTGTTTTTATGGGCTCTTGAGATTGGGGGCCACCCCTTTCTCTTTCCTCCCCTCAACCCCCAAAGTATGTTGAGGTGGTTCCTTCCCTATGCCTGTGCAATATACCTACATGCTACTTCATGTGTCACATGTCTCATTA
>NW_024344241.1:7322059-7387834 GCF_902729225.1 Pteropus medius | reverse complement strand
ACAAACTAAAAACCCAATAGAGGCCATGTGATTTCAAAATTAGAGTCATACATTAAAAAGTGACTTTATGATTACTTTGGCACTTCTTACAGCTATTAGATCTGATCTGCTTGAGTATAAGGAAGATGTGTGGCTTTTGCTGAGTGAGGAAGAGGAGGTAGGTTTTTGAAAACTGTTTATGCTCCCACTCTCTTTGCTATTCTCCGTAGAAATGATCCCAACTGATGAGCTCTTCTTTTTTTTCCTTTCCTTCTTTCTCTTTCTTTCTTTCTTTCTTTCTTTCTTTTCTTTCTTTCTTTCTTTCTTTCTTCTTTCTTTCTTTCTTTCTTTCTTTCTTTCTTTTCTTTCTTCTTCTTCTTCTTCTTCTTCTTCTTCTTCTTCTTCTTCTTCTTCTTCTTCTTCTTCCTTCCTTCCTTCCTTCCTTCCTTCCTTCCTTCCTTCTTCCTTCCTTCCTTCTTCTATTTTCCAGCTATTCCTTCCTTCCTTCCTTCCTTCCTTCCTTCCTTCCTTTCTTTCTTTCTTTCTTTCTTTCTTTCTTTCTTTCTTTCTTTCTCTTTCTGAATCTGCTGTTTAACGAGAGCCTATTATAGCAACACCTGTGTTAAATAATATGTGGAAAGAAAAAAGAGGAGAGATTAGAAAAAGGTGCTTTTATATTTTTTCTAATTCTCATTTTTCTTTTGTGGGTATTTTTAATCCTTCTTTCAAGCAGACCAAACTCTGGTGTTTCCTTGCCTTTTTCTTCTTTTCAGCACCTTTCCACTAGAGCTCCCATCTGCTGAGAAGCAACATAGTGCTTTAAGGACTCCTGAGACATCTAGTTTAGATGCATTTTTAGAAAAAACAAACTTAGAAAAAGCTGGCATATTAAATTACTATGGATCAGCCCATGTATGACTGGCTGCATTTTTACCTCAATCTTTTAAATATATATGTAGTAAGTCTTCCTTCCTTTTCACAAGTGTGCTTTAATAATGAAGATTAATTTTAAAATGCTCCAAGTAGTGATTACAATTTGATAGATTGAATTAGACAAGTGATTTTTTCCCTGTTTTTCTTAGATATTTGCTGTAACCCACCTGAATTTTTAGTCTGTGCTTTGGTGTTCACAAGTGTAAATTTTGTTGAGAAGTATGGATGTGATAAAATGATCCAGTATGATGTTGCTAATATCACAAAGTAAACCACAAAGCAAACTACTATAAATGCTTTTTAAAAATATTTTGCTTAAATAATTTGGAAATTTATTATTTCATATAGTTAGAGATCCAGAGGTGATTCCAGGTTCAGCTTCTCAGCATCATGAAGTCAGGTTCTTTCTATTCTTCCGCACTACCTGCCATCTTCAGCATTGTGGTAGACAGAATGATGCCCCACCCCGAAGATGTCTGTGCCCTAATTCCTAAAACGTGTGAATATGGTGAAAAACAGTTCATTATGGAAAGCAGCCTTATTTTTTTAATTATAAATTTTGTCTGCATTTTTTAAGCAAATGAATTCATTATTGTATTTTATTTGCCATGGCCCACTGTAAACAAAAAGTTTATGTTACAGCATACAAGCTGTACATATTATTGCCTGAAAACCAAATTAACAAATCATGTAACATGAAAGAATCACATTAATTATTTGGAAATAAGGAAAGAAATTTTTAAGCATTTTACACTCTAACAGTATGTATTACTTATATATAGACATTACCGACTATACCAGTGAGGAAGTCGTTGCCCTTCCCAGGACAGAAACTAAGAGAGTGGGTGAATCGGTTTTGCAGAGAGAAAGGTTTATTAAAGTGAAAGCTGGGTGCACCAAGGAGAGCACTCCAGAGGAGAATAGATATGACTCCTGGAGGTTTACAAGAATAGTGTTTTTATGGGCTCTTGAGATTGGGGGCCACCCCTTTCTCTTTCCTCCCCTCAACCCCCAAAGTATGTTGAGGTGGTTCCTTCCCTATGCCTGTGCAATATACCTACATGCTACTTCATGTGTCACATGTCTCATTAGCATCCTAAATCTCCACCTAGGGGTGTGTTTTTTTACTGTGATAATGAGAAAAAGTTAACTATAGGATGGCTCTTTTAAAGTCATATATAAGCATGACTTTAGGGACTTTCCCTGGGCCTGCACATATATCTCCTGCTTTTGTGGTTCTATTTGCTCATTGTTTCCTAGTGGTCCAGAGATGCGACTCAGGGTTGTTCTCCCAGCTGCTGGTCCCAGCTACGTGACTACTGACTACACTTATAAAGACACATTTCACTGTGTCGTAGTTATGTTTTTGGAAATTCGTTAGGTTTTCAAGTTGCTGTGTAATGTCATACAACTTTCTTTTTTCCATTTATAAACAATGGGAAATATGTTCTCAGTGTTTTTCAGAGAACATCTGATTTTCAGGAGCAAATTATTGACGTTAAGTGGGCAATGCTGGGATGTCCTAAACCGGCCCCTTGCCTGTTTGTGCACTGCTGCCACTTCAGTGTCAGCCGTATTTCCTGCTTAGGCTACTGCAGTCTCCTTCTAACTGCTTCCACTCTTGCTTTCCCAGCCTCTTCTTCATAAAGCAACCAGAGTGACTTTTGAAATTATGGTGAAATATACATTAGACTTATGATTTTGATAATTTTTAAGTGTACAGTTCAGTGGCATTAAGTATACTCATGTTCTTGTGCAATCATCAACACTATCTACTTCTAAAACTTCAGTGCAAAGCTTCTGCTTATGTTGCCAATGATCTCATCCCTCCACAGCACCTGTCTTGGCGATGTGCCTAGTTAGCCCACAGTAGGGAGCATGCTGTGAGAAGGTCCTGGATACAGTCTAGCTGTGAGGACCCAAGGAGATGTTACATTTAGGGTGCTTCAAAATAAGTAATATTTGCATGAGAGAGAGGCAGAGTTGGCTATCTATTATTTATCATCTTTAAAATATACCATATAGATTAAGCATATTTCTAAATCATTAGTTATCTAGGCATAGATTCATGACCAAGACAGACTGACTATAAATGACAAGAGCCCAGTGTCATCGATAGTCCAGCTTTAGAAATATTAGTAATGGAAATCACTCAGACCCATCAGAATGTCAACAATTAGAAGGATGGATGACTCAAGCATTGACAAGGATGTGGGGAGACAGGGAGTGGCAAATGGGACTACAAACTAGTATAGTCACTCTGGAAAATCATCAATTTCTTTGTGAAATTCAATGTGCACTTGTCCTCTGACCCAGCCATCCCACTCTTGAAGTTGTGCAATGTGCTGCTTTCACACTGTAAGACGTAGCCCTCATTCAAGACCACAAAATGAGCTGCTGGACTCTCTGGGAAGAGGTCCTCTTGCTTGCCAGGCATTCCAAAGATCTAGGTCCATCCCAGCAACAGTGCCTGAAAAGAGAAGAAATAGAGCCAATGTACCTCCAGGACTGAAAAGTTTTCATGACACTGAGGAGATTTTCAAGTCGTGGTAGACTCCATGAAGGGTCTGAAGTTGTGTTCTCTAGGAAGTGGGGCCGTGGAATAGAATGCAGGAAGGGTGTCTGGAAGGATTGAGTAGTTAGAGCCAGCCCTGGGAAACTGGGAGACCTATGTGGATTTTGCACAGAGGGAGGGAGTGTAAAAAGCTGCAGAGCACCTCTCTCAAAGGACCCTACTGGCTGCAGTATGGGTCAGCAATGCTGACAAATGAGGGGCCAGTACTGGAGTGGTGTGAGAAAGTGGGGGACAGTGATAACCAGGCTAGCAATGGAAGCAGGTGATAACAGGGCTTTCCATTACTTGGAAAAAGACTGTGGTGTAGTCCTCCATGATCCCCAGGTAATCCAGGAGAGGACAAGAAAGTGCATGTTTGTGAACCTCGAATTCCTTCCAATCTTTAAGTGGAGGCTTGAGCTAGTTCTGTTTTTGCAGTTCTCCAAGCATTGCGGAGCAATTCCTGTGTGCTGCCTTCATTTAAAACTCCATTTTCCTACTAGATTCTGACTTTCTCAAAAGTAGGGTCCAACTGTCATTCTATTTTGTATCTCCATGACTTGGCACAAAATCTGGGACATAGCACTTCTCAGTAAATGTTAGCTCAAGGGGCAAGTAAGGGGAAAATGCAGGCTGCAGACACAGATGAACCTTGTGGAAGCCAGAAAAAGGCAGAGGAGAGCAAATGTGACCCTAGAAACTAAGGGGGAATTCCCTAAAGCCTTCTCCACTCCTCCCTTCTTTTTCTCTTTAACAGAAGAGTCTACAGCCTACCCCAGATCATTTGCTCAAACACATGGTGAGGGGACAGTCACTATTTCCAAAAACACTTCCTGATGAAACAAAACATAGGGGAAGGATATTGATCAAAATTGATAATTATTTTATAAAATACCCGTTACGCTTACTTTTTGACAAATCTTGGAAGATCATCCATCTCAAATAGCACTTTTAACTCAGGTTTCATGCTGACCTATTTTGATCCATCCAACGACCAATAAAATTCTGATTAGATCTTGAATAATAACTAGAAATGGAGAAACAAATTATCCACACTTCAAGAGCTGTTGCCCATAGTAGGAATTTAATTCATTCACATTTCTTGATTGGTTTATTTCCTTGTAATATAATGCTTTCTATTAAAACTTGGTACCTGAAAATTTTTACCTGATAGTCTACAAAGAAAAGAAGGGTAATTTGTTTCTAAAATTTGAAGACCATTGAAACTGTAACTATTTAAGAGAGTTTAGTTTTGGCCTCTTTATGGTATTTGACAGTTTCCAACTGAACTAAAATCTTTAGCCACAGTAAATGTTAGTCCCTGGAATGGAGACTTGTGGCATGGCTTAACCAAATTCTTTTTAGATTGACTTATGGGTTTTATAATAAACAAATGCAGATACTCTTTTTCTAGACAGGTCCTGTTGACTTTAGTGGCTAATGGTATTGGCATTGACGAAGCAGACCAAGGTTTTAATATTTTCTTAAATACTTTATCTTATCCTTGGAGTGAGATGCATTTCAGTGTTTTCCAACTATATTAATATATGTCTATGGGCATGAAAACAATTATAGATTAGATGTGAGATAAGCTTTAGAACACTGATTTATAGTTTGTACACACTAAGTGGAACAAGTACTAACACGGTTCACATATATCTGATTCATCTCTACGTCTAAGCCCATGAGAGAATTGCATTTCCTTGTCCTAGCAGTTAGTCATGGCTTTGTGACTCGCTATGGCCAACTGAATTCTATGCCTGATTTTCTAGCCATTTCTTCACCTGCCACAACTATCATGGAAGCAAGTCAGTTGGCCCCTGTATCAGTGCGAGTCCCTGAATAATTGAGATGAGCAGAGCAAGTCCTCTTATCTGCATTGGGTATATGGATCTTTACTAAGAAATAAGCTGAGATGTTTATGTTGTCTGTTACTGCAGCATAACCTAGCCAGTCCAGACTGATAAAGTAAACTACATATTTTTATACATAAAAGTACATATGTGGATATGCATATAAATAGACAATTATAGGAATAATGTATCACAGAACTCTGTTTCTTTTCTTTTCTAGGCACAAATATAAGCAAAATTGTTCTGCTTCTCTTGCAGAACAATTTTGCTTATATTTGTGTCTAGAAAAGTTTTTTTCAATGAAATGTGGGAAGAATGTTTAGCAGCCATTTTTAGACCTGGCCCCTAGAACATCTCCCTTACAATTGCCTACATATTCTCTCCTCTTTTCCCTCATCCAGATGTGGAGAATCCAGGGAGGCCTGTGAGACTCTGGGAGATGGCAGTACCAGTAGATGGAAGGAGCAAAAGTCCCTGAGTAACTACAGAAAACAGAGCCCTCACATTGCCTGACGATCTGTAGTGGACAGTGATTTGAGTGATTAAAAACAAGACAAAATTTAAAAAAAAAATTCTTATTTTTTTAAGCCATTGAGAATTTGGAGTTGAAATTAGCAATAGTTCAAGTTTAGTTTGAAATGAATCATACTTACACGCTTCCTTAAAATAAAAGATACCTATTTCCACCTCAAACTTAGCATCATGCTTCATAGGGAAATGTAAATATTCTTGTTAAAGTTAGGAACAAGATAAGGATGTCCACAATTACTATTATTATTTAGCATTTTGCTGCTATTGGCCAGTGCAATTAGATAAGAGAAATAAATCATGATTTTAACTACACCAGATAAATTGTGGGAAGCACTAGCGCATGAATAGGCCTTAAAACATCCAGGGATCCAGTATTTGATAAAGGGAATGTGAACTCCATGAAGAATAAATGGATCATATACTAAATGATGTTAGGACAACAGAACATACATCTGAATAAAACTGGATCCCTGTCTCAAAATTAGCTCTATTCAAAGTCTAGATCTATAATAGCTTTAAGTGTAGAACAAATAAAACACTGAAATACTACACAGAGCATGGTAAAAGAAAATCTTTGCATGGGAAAAGTCTTTCTAATTATGATATAACACTTATAAGTCACAAAACAAAGATTATTAAATTCAAATACATAAAATTTTTTTGAAAGTTCAAATGTTAAAGGACAAAGCAAGACAAATATGTAGGAACTGTTTCACAAGCAAAGGGCTAATTTTCCTAATATTTAAAAAGCTTTTTATAATTAATAGAAAAAGATTCAATAATTCAATAGAAAAATAGGAAAAGGATTTAAATAGGCAGGTGTTGTTGGAAAAGTCAATACAAATCAATGACTCTTTAACCAAACTTTTTACTATGAGAAACTTCAAACCTGTACTGAAGTGGACGGAACATCCAATGAATGTCCCCTGCCTGTACCAGTCACTCAGCTTCAATATTTATGAACTGATGGCCAGTCTTATTTTGTCACACCCCTCCATCTATTTCCCCCAGAAATACCATTTTTCACCTATCAGATGGACAAAGATTTAAAAAAATTACACTTTGTTGGAGAAAAAGTTAAAAAAAAAAATAAACGAGTCATTCATCACTGGAAGGAACGTAAATCAGTTACAATCTCTATAGAGTAATGTGTTCAGATCTACCGAAACCATAAACAAACAGTAGTTCCCTTTCAAGGATTTTTACGCGTCTAGTTGCACATGTGCAAAACCACATAACTACAAGCTATTAATTAAAATAGCCAATGATCGGAAAGAACCTAAACGCTAATACTTTGTAGCTATGAAAAAAAAAGTCAAGAAACTGTACTGATATGGAGTGATCTCCCAAGTATATTAGGAAATGTTCTACAAAGCGCAGAACAGTGTAGCAGTATAAGCTCTCATCTGTATAAAAAGAGGAAAATACCAAAAGCTGGTAGCAGTGAGTGCCCAAGAGTGCCTCCTTCTAGAGAGGAAACCGGGAAGCTAGAGGATAAGGACAGGAAGAGAGAAATTCAAAGTTCCTTTACATATGATTTTGAATCATGTATAATTTCCAAGTACTAACTTTTCACATATAAAATTAAGTTAAAAATTAAAAAATGAAGGCTGGCAACCACTACACTATATGTTTAAATAAAGCACACTATTTGTCTCCTGTCAGCCAATGAATAGACTGATAATGACTTCTCTTTGGAAATTAAAAAAAACGACTCACTTAAAAAATAATAATCTTCAAATTAAAAAGAAATTAGTGATGACCATAATTCTGTGGAGAAAGTATACTTGAACTAAGAAAAACAATAAAAATGAGAAAGTATTGTCTTGTTTTCTGAGAAATAAGTATCTTGTGAAATGTACTGTGTGCAAGCATACACATGCATGCACACACACACGCTTGCACACACACACGTGCACACATATACACACACACAAATAACACATGCACATACATACACACACGCATGCCCCACACTCCTATCTTGGCAACTCGGTTCTTTTCCCAAGTAGAATGAAATAATACACAGATGTATATGGAAGCAAACGCTGGCCTATAACATGCAATTTTAAGTCCCTCAGCTGTCTTGGAGCTTGAGAGGAGGCTCTGTTTGATCAAACACCATGTGTTCTGAGCTGCACTTTATTTTATAGCTTTCCAAAGGGCTGTCCAAAATGCTCTCCACACCCTTTCCACAGTGGAACCCCAGCCTTCTCAGTGTGTGTTTCTCTCACCCAGCTGGCCTGGCTGGAAGGCGTGCACTAGGTGCCAAGAGGCCCCTTGTTCCTCAGGAAGGACATTGGAGGCATCCCTTGCATCATTCCATCATTGAGGGTTGCTGTGTACTCTACCTCACAGCTCTCCCTTAAGAGTAGCCTGGCATCAGCACTGAGATGCCTTTGCAAGTGGGTGGTTGGCTTTGTGCCATTTCAAATGGACTTTACACCTACATCTGTAAAATTTTATAACACTCACTAGAAATAATGAAGCTACACGGTTTAGTGATGCAAAATTTCTTACAGATAATCCATCCGAGAACCCTGGAGTGACACTGAAACTGATTTACTATAATCAATACAGAAGGACTTGTGAAGTGATACCTGCCTGTCTCAGTGCTAATTGACCAAACATTTTTATCGAGCCCTTACCACATGCAGGCTCTTTTCTGGGTGCTAACGATGCAATGATAAATAAGAAAGACAAGGTCCATGCCCTTCTGAAGCCAATAATCTAGTGATGCAAGGTTTATATTTACTATTAAACATTTAGTTAAGCCTTAGAGGGGATGCCGTCCCACTCAGGTCGGCCACCCGGATCAGTGGATCTGTGCCACTTGGTTCCCCTTCAGATCCATCATAGTATTGACAGCTGACAATCCTCAGCTGAGCCTTCCTCTTCCCCTTGAGCACTGCCCCTGGCTGAAGAGAATGGTGTAAATCCAAGGTCTCAAACCTCCCCAGGAGGTATCAACACCTGATCACTGATTGTCCATAGTAAGTGCAAAGCAAAACACAGTCCTCCCTCTGGTAACTGGGACTTTTTTTCTTGACCTTGTCCTGCAAATGACCTAATTCCTTTACTAAGAAAGCGGAGAACATAGTGACTTTGCTTATTTCTTAATCTTCCTTCTGTGTGGATTGACTAGTTCCTTGAAATCTGTGCACCAATTAGCAATATGTTTTTAGAAGTAATCTTTCAAACTTGTGTCTCTTTTTCCAATCATATTTGATACTTAGACCAGATCAGTATTTTAAAAGTGATTTTCTAAAGTAGAATCTTTTCTTGCTTTAAGAACCTTATAAATGAAAGTAAACTTTAAGTTTATTTAAAATGAATGCTTGAATAACAAGCAAAGATGAAGTTCTTAAGTGGAATTTAAATTTATACTATCCCACTTTAAAATATTTCTAAGAGATGATGTTTGTTGCAAATGACGGAAAAGTCTGCTGGAACTGTCTAACAGAAAGCAGTGGCTCTCAGCTGGGCTGATTTAGCCTTCCAGGGAACAGTTGGCAATGTCTGGAGACATTTTTCGTTGTCCTAACTGAAGGTATGCTATGGCATCTAGTGGGTAGAGGCCAGGGGTGCTGCTCTGTTGCACAGGACAGTCCCCACGACAAAGAATTATTTAGTCCAAACATCAATAGAACTGATGGTGAGTATCCCTGATGTAAATGACAGTGGCAGCTGCTGGCTTCACATCTTCATAGCATATTTTTCTATGGGACAGAGGTTCACCCCTGGTAGCCCTTTCTGAAAGGAGAGACATTCTCGTTCCCCACAAGTCTCAGCAAACAGGTGCCCCAGCCTCACCACCTCAGGTGGTTGTGCTCTCTGTTGCTATCCTCCAGAATGGGACATATTCATAGATTTAACTCAGTCAGGGCCTGCCACCAGAACTTGGCATGTGTCGGAAGCAGGTCCTCAGAAGAAGACTAAGGTACTGTTTCACCCACAGGAAAAATGGATGTATGGATACTAGAAGACAGAGAAAAAGAGGTGGGGGAAGAGAGAGAGAAAGAGAGCGAAAGAGACCCATTTCACTGAACCAAATAGCTGGGCTTAGATGGAGTTATTCAATAAAGTATATTTGGGTGTTTTCTTTACATAATCAATGAAATACTGTCAAAGGAAATGAAAGCCACTCTTCCTAATTGGAGTGAAATTGTTCTAGCACCACAAGACTATGGCCCCTCTGATGAGCAATCTGAACTCAAGGAGATCTGAGGCCTAGAGCAATCCTAGGCCTATGCAGCTATTTGGATTGGAACTACGACAGGTTCAGGAGGGCAATACTGTCTGAAGAATCCTTCTGTAGAACCTAATTTTGTATTTGTGTGTGTCTGTGTATACATGTGCACACACACACGTGTGTTGGGCCTGATGATGGTGAGAAGTTCTTTTGTTTCACCTAAGACCCCAAAACCTTTAGAATAGTGGGGTCAATTTTCTCTTTCTCTCTTTCCTTTTCTAACCTCCCTATCCCCATTAACAGTGGTTGCATATAGTGAGAAATAATAGCGATAACTAACATTGCTGAATGCTTGCTGGTGTGGTGAATCTTAAATGGAAATTGTCAGAAGCCCCCTAGGGAGAACATATTATTTTCATTCCCTTAGAAGATGTGGCTACTGAGGGCTAGAGAGGTTAGGCAACTTGTCCAAGACTAGTATGCACCTCCGGGGATTGGTGAGGAGGCAGGAAAGACATTGAGGATCACTGCTTTGAATCTGATTAGAACATTGTTGGTCACAGATATATCCCTGCCCTGTTGGGCTCTGTTTGGATTTGTCCTGCTTCAGTTAGAGAAATGTACGTGGAAGTGACACCCGCTACTTTTGGGCAGAAAATTTAGCAGTGAGTACATGGTTCTTCGTGCTTCCTTTCCCTTCGTGATAATGATAGTGATGCTCCAGGTAGAAAAGCTCCTCCATCAGTCTGGGTCCCAGAGGACCTTCAGATCACAGCTGGAGTGGACCTGAAATGGTCATGCCCTGTCAGCAAGTGAAATATCTCGGATGGAGTAAGTCTCTGAGATTCTGGGGTTGCTAGCAGAATGTGGTTTATTCTAACCATTCGGGGACCCTTGGAACTTTTAGTCTTACAAGATTTGGATCCCTAGAGTATAAGGCTGAGAGGGAAGCATGTCAAACAGTCTATTTTGGTAACTATTCCACTGGTCCGTGGTTGCTCATAGTGCAGCTGAGACACGCTGAAGGATTTATAAGGATTAAGCTGTGGTAGAATAGGGTCCCACATTCCTGCACTTTCAGGGTACAAGATAAGAGTGAGAGAGCGGGTAGCAGGTGTTGAGAGGTGCCGTGTGGGAGGTATCAGAGGTGGGCGGCTCCAGTTTATAACTTGATATTTATGTAGACTTTTGTCCTATTATGAAATAATAGTAAAATGTAGTAAAAATAAAGCAAGGATTTCTAGGATTCTTTATATGAGATAAAATTAGGTCCAGATGGTTTCACTGGACAATTCTTCCAAATATTTAAAACAGTAATGATGTCACACAAACTTTTTCAGGATATTGAAAAAAGGCAATACTTTCTGTTTTTTCCTAAAAAAAAATAAGTATCAGATAATTTAACTTATTTAATTAGAATACTGTATTACAAGATGGTGAGTTCAAATATATATTTGAGCTAGTTATCCTTATTTTATTTTTAAGGACATAGCCATCTACAAACCATGAAGAATATATTCATGTAGTCAATTAAATATTGAGTACGAAATGAACACTGTACCAAGAATAAAATGCATCTGTGCCTTCAAAATATTTAATACGTTTATACGTTAAATTTTATTATTGAATTTCTCCACTAAAAGCTGAATCTATGGGAGCAAAAACTCATCCTTTTATCCCTGCTGCTCAGAAGAGAGCCTGACATGAATCAACACTCAATAGTAGCACTTTCACTTTTTTTTTCAGTGAGGCCAGTCTACCCCAAATATCAAAACCTCAAAAGAACATTAGAAGAAAAGAAAATTACAGGATGCTAAATTCCCTAACAAAATATTAACAAACTAAATCAGTGATGTATAAAAAAGGATAATTCATCATGTTTGAGTGTGGTTTATTCCAGGAATTCAGAGTGGTTTAACATTTAAGACTCGATCAATGTAATTCATCGGATTACTAGGAAAAAAAGGAAATCATGTGATCATTTTGATAGGCAAAGGAAGAAAAATGACAGAATTCAACACTCCGTGATAAAAATTCCCAGTAAACTAGGAAAAGAGAGAAACGTCCCTAATCTGATAAAGAATGTTCACAAAAACCCACAGTAGCAAACATCATACTCAATGATGAAATATTAGAACTGTGGGGAAAGCTGAGGCCTTAAACAAGCTGAATTCAGGCATGGGCCAGAGTCCCTGCAAAAGCTTGTTTGCTTGAGGCTCATGTGCGTTTGTGTGTGATATCAGCTTCATAAACTTTGTAACGCTTTCTCTTCAAAAAGATCCTGAAGCTTGAGCATTTTCTTACTTCTGTGTCGATTCACTGTTTAAAATGTTGAAACCTAAGGAAACAAAACCAAACAGGCCAAAAAGAAATCAGATATCTGATCAAGACTCCCCTCATATTGTGAAGCTGTTGCTGTGGTCACACATATAGTGCCATCGAACATGTTCTCTATTTGAAGTTTGGCCTTTGACCCTGTAGTGTAACTTTTGGTTCTCGAGCTTTCTTGAATAAAGAGTCTACAGAGTGTAAATTTCAACTAGGAAAGTTGTTTTCAACCTTGAGAAATAGCCAGATAAACTTCTTTTAAAGAAAAAAAAATCTCGCAGAATTGTTCAGTTTAAATTAATTACCTTTGTTGTAATACTTAAGTATGCACAGTTATACAACAATGTATAAACTTCTTTACTTATAAATTCAATAAGTACATTATAGAATTCTATAAGTACAAGTTTATATTTAAAATGATTTATACATTAATCAATCCTTTCAATGTGAATATGGTATTGACAAGGTTTATTTATTTTTCATTTTTAATGAAGTATGACCATTTTATCATCTTTTACAAAATGATTGTATTCTCCTATCATTTCTCTCTGTTCAAATTACTAGAGTTTTTCTGTAACACTCTACATTGTCTGGGCTTCACCTGGCTCAGTGCATTATTTAGATCAGGGTGGGCAAACTACAGCCTGTGAACCAACCGAGCTGTCAATCTGTTTTCGTAAATAAAATTTTATTGGAACCCAGCCATGCCCATTTATTTATATATTGTCTATGGCTGCTTTTATACTATAGCAACCAAGCTGAGAAAATGCAACAAAAACCGAAAACCCTGCAAAGCCTAAAATAGTTATATAAACAATTCGCTCACCCCTCATTTCTATGATCAATCTGGTTTTTTTTTTTTTTTAAATTAGCTCATTGAAACTAAGGTAATAAATCTTGGCACTAATGCCCTCTTAAAGCCCAATGCAGAAGTGGGTGTTTTATCAGGAGGCAGTACTCAGTTATAGGAGGCATTTGATAATTTGGAATATGTTACATATTACAGATTATTGTTTCTGGAGTAATTTAGACCACTTCTCACTACCAGATGCTAGATATTTAGCACTGATATAAAGTTAGATACAACAATTTATTGGCTAAGTCAAGCTAATTTATGATTTATCTAATTTGCATATTAATATTATATAAAGTTGTTTTCTTGGTCTGTGAGAAAAACAAACATCATTCTATAAAATTTTATTGGAAATCTACTAGGGATCTGAAAATTAATCAGATATGGTTCTTGACTCAAAGTTGTGTGGAGCTAGAATTTGGGAGTCCGCTTTACTTCAAGACTTGGAATCTAAGGTGTCTCAAATTCCCCATGTATCAACTATTTGGTGGAATGCTTGTTAAATTCTTGGCCAATGCAAGTGGCAGCCAAAGTGCCTTATCTTCAACACTCCAATAGTTTTCTATTGAAAACTACTGCAGTTAGAGGAAAGTGGTTGAAAAAAACGGGCCTTGAGGAAAAAAATGTATTTCCTTCTGTAGTTTGAAAAGAGGTATTTTGAATATAGCCTCCGAAACTAAAGAGGGTATGCATCTATCTTTTCATCCAACAAATATTTACCGAGAGTTTTCTGTGTGCCAAGTATCCTGCTAAGGGGAGAGTTGTCAATGAGACACATACATGCTTCCTACCCTCAGGAAACTTCCAGTCTAGAATGGCAGATGGCTTTACGTAAGTGTGGGGAGATATGCCCAAGCATCATGATCCTGCAACAGAGGTAATCTAGTTTAAATTAGGGGTCAGGAAAAGCATCTTGGAAGAAATTGTATTTGAACTGAGACCTTAATCATGTGTAAGATTAGGTAAACCAAAAGGATAGAAGGAAAATTTCAGGTAAAATATAGGGTCTGTGCCCAGTTTATTGGAAACTTTTGAGGAATGAAAAAATGAAGATGTCTTTGGATATGTTGATCATATTTCACTGAGATATTTGCAAACTCTGCCTTTCAGCTTTTTCTCTTTTGGCCTGGGATCTGTGTTAAAGCATCTAAATATCATTTCTGTGATAGTTCATGGCTCATTGAGGTATATTGACATTCGACTCTACACTATTTTTTTTTTTTTAACCAGTACAGGAAGAAGTTACACTTTGCCACCCACCTAGATTTCACATAATCTCAACAGTAATAAAGCAGACAGACCAGTCTGTATTTGCCAAACTGTCCTGTGCTCTGAGTTTGTAATATATTGGCCTATTTCCCCTTCTCCTAAAGAAGGAAACTTTATTCTCATATTTCTTTCTATGAGCAAGACAAATGCATAAATATATTTCATAGTTTAAAAATGCTTAATTCCAAGTTCAAGAATGCTTCTTAATGATAGTTTCTCCCTTTTCCTCATTCAGGTCAATTAAATACAGATGCCCTCAAATGAGAATGGAAAGGGTATTTTATTCTGCAAAAAATTTATTTTAGAGAAAATGTATTATGAGTGAGATCTGCTTGGGTAGACCCTGTTTAACATTTGTGTGCATCTTTACCCATGACAAACCACATACAATCTCTTCCCTGGAATTGGCACAAGAAGGTGGGTATCTGCTTGGTGTCTAGAGATGGTTATTTACAAGAGTTCTTTTAAAAGTATCTCTTTAAATGAAGTCTGCATTAAAGATCCCCTTCCCCCCTTGATAAAACTGTCCTGAGTCAGTGTGCTTTCCATCATTTGTGCACTCATTTCTTTGATAGGTTCATTTGGAAGCTGGGTGTAGAGAACATGCTTTAAGTTCCCAACCTGCTTCTCTGCAAACCTGTTGAGGCCCCTCAGGCAAGCCATTTTATACATTTGGGCCTTAGTTTCTCATCCAAAAATGAGGTGTTTGCACCAGATGATAACTAAAGTCCCTTCTTGCTGTAACATTCTGTGAATGAATTTATTGAAAAGTTTAAAATCCCTAGACAGATAGAAATGAAGGTTGGAAGTTTATTTAGCACAGCATTTTATGGGTAAACTAGTGTAATCACAAAAGCCCTTGCATTCCTTGCTACTGTCATTATGCCAGTCAGCTATTTAGTAATAATAGTTTGATTTGGTTTCATTTTAAGAAAAATTGGGGTTGAGGGAAGATTGTGAATTTGGGTGCATGTCTAAAAAATTGCATCTCATAATTCTTCCCCACCCAAGATCTTATCTGAAAGACCACTGTTCCAGACCACCTGGGGCTTCTTTATGTTCATATCATGTTATTCTCATTAAGTACAAGAACATGCAACAATTATGTAAAAGTGTGCGTGTGGGGAAACTCCAACACATTTCACCAGGGAATGGATACACAAAACCTACAGTTTGAACCTGCAAGCCCAGCCAGCCAACATGCCACAGGTGAGAATGTGCTAGTGCTAGGGTGACGACAGTGCTGAAGCCATTAATTCATTTATCCTCAGATACACTCAGGCAATTGTTCTGAGTTTCCGGGTGGTTAGAGTGTGGTACTTCTCCTTGGCATGTGTAGGCAATGTTGCCCAACAATCTCATTAGCCCTACTCCCGGTTTTCTGCCTTAAATATTTCTCTTTCCCTCTTTCCTTCTTATTACCCTTACTTTTCTACTTTTCCTTTCTTCTCAACTTCTTTCTCCTTTGTTCCAAGACAATAAACATGAACAAATTAGAAAGAAGTAGTAAAAAAAGATGTACTATTTTAATATATGACAGTCAGCAATATAGCCAGCATAATATAAAATGCAGAAAAACCATTTGAGAACTTTTAGTTAATCTGTATACTTTATTAGTCTCCCAAGTTGTGTGCCCACAGCTCATGTGAATATCTTCTCCCTGTGTTATAAAATAAGAATGAGGCTTTGGCCTCACAGTGACTGTAGGGGATGGCATAAAATACGAGCTATCATTTTTTTGTTTGGAGTAGAAATCTTTTCCGTTTGTGCTAAGAGTATCTGTCCCTTGTCATACATACCCCTCCACACATATGTATACCACACACATACACACATGCACATGTATGGACACACACACCTAACACACACCACATACCTCCAACATATCGCAACATATACCACCACAACCCAACACACATACTGTACACATGTACCTACATGTACATGCATGCACACACACTATACATATCCTCTCCATGCCCAATGCATACACACACTAGGCATGTGTGCACACGCCACACATTCAGCACACACATACACATGTGTGTACATACACATACCACATACATATACATGGACTTGTGTGAGAACAACTACAGCTGGACGGAGAAAATCTCTGAAGAGACACAGCCAGGAACAGGATAAGAAGATGAACAACAGTGAGGCAATGGGAAATATGAATGTATATGGGTTTAACAAGTGGGACGCTCTTTTCAAATAGTTTTCAAAACCTGTCTTTTTCATATTCTAAAGTTTGATAGCCTTTACAATGATGAAAATAGGGCATATTTGCCAGACATCTTTTATTTAACTATTTGCTTGGTTTCAATATCTCTAGATTTTAAAATCAAGCAAAATAAAAATCTCACTCTGATCATATAAATTGTTATTGATGGCTGTTATCATGTGGTTGGAAACAGGCTTATGCTTCTGGGTTTATAGCAATCAAGGAAGATTTTCTTCCCTATCCAGCTGAGAAGGCCTTTGGGTTCAGCATCAACTTGTCTTCTGGCCACATGAATAAAGAATGAAGATGCCTAAATGAGAAGACCAACATTCTCAACAACAGGCCAATAAGCAGTTCACTGAAATGCCCTCCAGAGGCTTCTCCCCCACTGCCTGCCCTGCTGACCAGACTGGGCAGTATGTTTAGAGAATTACCATGGTAATGATAGTTTATGAGCATGAGTCATTTCTGTTTTTTAAGGGAGCAATCACTCTGCCCATCTCTTTTAGCACATTTCCATTGGGTGTGGTTTGGCTGCCAAGTGCAATGTGGCAGCAAATTACTTGAAAACATTTCTCAAAAAGCCAGATTTCCCAACCTTGGCTTACCTGCGGACCACATAGACGGCAGTAATTACAAACAGCTGCCCACCCACCATGTAATAGAAAGAGAGGTCATTAAAAAAAAATGTTAAAAATAGCAAGCCCTGGAGCAGCCAGTTCATTTGTTGATCCAAAAATGTTTGCTACCAAGAAGAGTGTTCTGAATATATACCCTGCTTGATATTTCAAAGGAGGTTCATTCAGGGCTAGCCCTATGTTTAACCTCAGTAATTACTACTACTACTACTCACAACAACAATAATAATACAATAACAATAGCTCATATTTATTGAGCATTTACCATGTGTGACATTACTGCTCTAAGCATCATATATGTACTAACTCAGCGAATCCTCATATCCTGTGAGGTACTCTCTGGTATCACAGAGGAGAAAGCAGACACCTGCATGATGATCTTTCTGAATGATGCTAGGCCTTTGCCCATTTGAGGGAGGGCCTTATTCTTTTGGTGTAGCAAGTTATTTGGTAAGACCAGAATTCTTCTATAAAGAGTGTTCCCCAACTAGTCTTGTGAGGTGCTCTGAAAATAGAAAGAAGGAAAAGAAGAAAAGGAAAGATGGAAGGAGGGAGGAAAGAAGGGCATAAAAGAAGGAAGGAAAGAAAGAGGGGTGGTGAGAAAGAGAAAGGAAGGAGGAAGGGAAGGAAAGGGTGAAGGGAGGAAGAAAGAGAAGGTCCCACAGTCAATTCCAAATTTAAGGACTATTACACAGGATTGTTTCTGTGGAACTTCTCAGAGCTTTTACTGTTCCTCAAAAGAGGTCAGTGTATTCAGTGTTTCCCGAACTTGACCTCAGATCCATTATTTCTAGAGCTGGTCTTATTAATTCTATATTAGAGTTGCCCCTGGGCATTTTAAGGAAGACCTATTTTAAATGCATATAATCCTAGGGATTATTAATACTTTTGAGGCAACTAGTTCTTTAAATATTTTTCTTCAAACAGTAGGTATATGAGACAGTTATAAAAGATAGTCTTTTTTTTTTTTTTTTGCTATATTTACTGAGTACCTGCTATGGGCTGGGGAAGATATACCTTGATAAAGTTACTGGGTGTGTGGAAGTGCTGAAAAGTGGGCAAAGTTGTGAAAAAAAATATAAGGGCATTCCAGGATCTTAGTGGATTTTTGTAAACATGCACAAACTAACCAGCAATTTAATAAGTTATAAATTGTTGTCAACCTAAATAGGGTTGGCATAACAAAGACACAAAAATTCATATAAAACATTTTAAACAATCCATGCTAAAAGTATCATTGCCTATTATAATAAATTGGTGATGTTGATGATAACTAAAAACAAATGGTAAATGCATAATTTCGTTTCCCCAGCCACTTTCTGATGTAGGACAGGTGGTGAACTAACTCGTTTAAGAAGTGATCTATCACAAATTTATTTACAATGAAAACTACTTAAGATAGAATCTGTAGTATATTAAAGGAGCATGGAAAAATCATCTCAGGAGAGATGTAGGAGACTTACAGCTTTTCTTACTATGTTTTCTCAATTCCAAACATTGTCTTTTGACGTTGATGTACACATAAATAAAGCCTAATAGGTACAAGGTGTTCAGGCCCATTTTATTCTTCTTTGTTGACAAACACTATTGTACTCACATTTATTTGACTGTGTTATTTGAGATAACTGCATTTGATCTCAATCTAACTTTCTGCCTTAGCACATTCATTGGGATAGAACTTAGGAATCGAGGCAGGACAATGTCACAGGGACTCAATTACATGTTCTTTAGCACTTCTTGTAACAAAACAACAAGTTACTTTATGCAAGTAAGTCCTAACTAAATTATTATGAATTATGGGGAAAAGTGGATTGATGTGAACTCACTTATAAGGTTACAGATTTAAAGAATGTCCATGGAAGAAACAAGCTCTTCCTGCCCCAGTCAGGTGATATAAAAAGTAAATTTGCATTTAAATGTTTATAACTTAATTTGCTTATTCTGCCTTTTTTTTCTTGCTCAACTTTATTAAAATAAGGAAGAATGAATGATTGTTACTTAGTGGTTAAGTTATGCAAACATGTAATCACTCTGCCATACAAGTAAAGAAGTGACAACTATAGTGGGAAGACCCCTGGTCTCAATTTCCTAGCTGTGTAGATCGAACTAGTCACCTAGCCCTTATATTTCCATTTCCTTATCTGTACAATAATCTATAAATAATTAAATAATATAAATAAATAAAATATAACTAAAATAATTTATATAAAAATAGGCCCTATTTATATCACAGGATGGTTGCAAAGATCAAAAGAGATAATTTGTTAATAACCTGCTCTGTTCAAAAAATAAAAAAGAATGTAAAGAAACTGACTTGGTGTGTTGAAGTGCTTTGAAACTCTCATTATAGATATGTAAAACATTATTACCAATCAATTCAGTTAAAGGACAGAATTCTAAACAAGACTAGAATTTAATACCTTGACTTTAGATATTGGAAAAGATAATAGAGTTATAAGAAGCCCTCAGTCCTGCAGAGTTTCTTAGTGCTTTCTCCAGTACTGCAGCAATTTACACTAGAGTATTTTGTATCTCAAATGCCAGGAGGGCTTTAGCATTTAGCATGGGGAAGAGCAACAGAACACCCACTATGTTATTCTCTTAGTTCTCTGTGCTTATTGCAATGATAGTTTATCAATTAATTGATTATAATACTTATTTAAAGTCTGTCTCCTCTATTGAGCTGTGAAAGTTATGAAGGCAAAGTCTATGTCTATTTTGCTCACTGTGATGTCTGACACATAGTAGGCCCTCAAGAATGCTACTTAAATAAAGGAATACATGAAGAAGTGACCAAGTGAATCATCCTGCTCATGCTTCTTAATCAGCGGTCCCAGATTAAGGCAGGCAGGCTCTATCGAGGATAAGTTAACTATGGTCAAAGGGAGGGAGGGGAAGGCCCAGAAAAGCAGCCGGGCAAGTAGAAAGAGCACCCTGTCTCAGCATATGCTTCTCCTGGCCAAATGCCCTTCTTGTACAAATGGATAATGTACATATGTTTTAGCCATGCTCTGCTAAACTCAAATTATGGTATCTTGTTCCTCTTTGGAACACAGAGCCAGTATGAATGGCTTTCTCAATAGCTTTAGTCAGTGGAAAGACTGAGCAATGTAACCCAGCTTGTGATCAGTGAACCTTCAGGACAAGTAAATCAAATCAATAAAGCCTAGATTTTGTCTACATGTCAAAAATACATGGGGATATACATATCCTACACATCTATATATGTCTACATATGTGAATGGTTAAGTTGTGTTAAGGAATCAATAAAGACATAACTGATGGAGTAAATAAGGGTTCTAATACACACACACACACAGTCAAGAAAATGGTTACTGGATCTCCCTGATGTATAATATATAATGTATGCATTGTCTTTGATTTAGGAAATAATGAATATGGAATGTGAAGGAGATGAGTTGGGAAAGAGAGCATCATGATATTTTTCTTTAGGCAAAAACCTCTCCGATTTCACTAAATTTTTTCAGCATCAACAATATCTAATTATTATACATAAATAGATATGTCTATCTAATTTTGGTAGAAAAAATTTCCTCAAATAGAAGCTGATGCTAAATTTTTTAAATAAGGAAATAATTCTTTGGATACTGCAGTTTCCCAAACCAAGATAAAAATGTCACTATGGAAAGTAACTCAGTTGAATGAGTAAAATAGTCACTACCTAATTATTATCGATCCTTTGAGAAGGGACATTTAATCTTTAGATGATTTAAATTTATCAAGGATAAATTCAGCTGATTCCTGCTGAAGTCACAGGCTCACTGCCTGCTCTTCTCTATTATTATTTCTTTAAAACTACTATTATTTCTTTAAAACTATTATTATTTCTTTAAAACTACTAATTCTTTGAAGGAGGACATTGTATTGAAATTAACCAAGCAAAAAGAACCCAAGAGTTACTACTGTCTTTGATCAGAGCAAAGAATATTGCTTTATGCTAAAATGAGAAGTTTAAGATGTCTTTACTTATGTGAATTAAGAAATAAGAGCTGTGTTGAATATCATAATGTAAATAAAAGACATTCTTGGATCATAATGTTTTTGGAATGCCTTATTGCAGGCAATTGTCAACTGCCAGCACTAGGTTGATGAAGAACAAAGCTAGCCACCTTCATTTGATCCTGGTCTATTTCTTCCTAACATCCTCCCCACCCATCATCTCCCATCCTGGTGCCTTAAGAGAAAGACACATTTTAACATGTGGCCAGTCTCCTAGTTAGTTTCTGGCTTCCTAAATTTCCTTTTCTTTTTCCTCCACAAAAACCATTATCCCAATTATGCTGTCTCTACTGACGAGTCAGGGGTAGATAATTGAGGCTACATATAAACCTTTCTCTCTTGCACCCCACTCAAACATCTATCCACATGACAGGGCAACAACATTTCATTACATAGTTGGAAATGTTGGGAAAATAGGTATTGGTTGTCAAGACAGCCTTGTCTAGGAAGTGACTAGCAGCCGAGTTTGAATTACTGCTGGCAAACTTTGCATGACTGTTCTGTTCCAGGAACAGGGAGATGATGATCATGAAACTTGGAAAAATTGGTTTGGGGAAAATGATATGATATGTGATACATTTTCTTGCTGTGGAGAACGGCATGCACAGAAGAGGGAAAGGTGATCCAAATCTTTGGTTAAGAATGTGTTAGTCTCTGAAAGTCTGCTAAGGTATGTGCTCAGGGACTGAAATTCACATGCGTGCAGCAGATTTTTCAATTTCTGTATTCATTTCAGGAATGTGAGATTGAAAACAAAACTGTTTAGAAATTACCTTTGAGATTTTATGGTAGGAGTACTTACTATGCTGTGCCATTTTACATCACATCTAAAAATAGATAAATGTGAAACTTAGAGAAAAAGAATCCTTAACTTCTTTGCATCACCTGCCCCCACAAAAAAAAAAAGGGTTTTTTTTTTTGTCTTACAAATTTGGTTTTTGTCATCATTATTATAATTTTCTTTTAGTTTTGGCAGTTGGCATGTGAACCCCTGAGTAAAGAGGTGTCTGTTTAAAATTATAAAATTTCTCAGAGTAGTAATTTCACATTCATCTAGCCCATACTTGGGTTCGCATCTGATATTTCCAACCAAAACACTAACTTAGGCCAGCTTTTTCAGGTCAGTTTTCCACAGTATGTTAGATTGTCTAGAATCCACCAAAATGCTTTTTGAACATGGATAGATGCTGCCTCATCATCAGCTTCTGGGTGCCCTTAACTTTAGGCTCATGTAGGACTCAAATTGACATGAAATATAATTTATATATCCTTGATAAATAAATTTTATTTTCACCCATTAATACCTGTTTTTTCAAATAAAAGGCTTATTTTTTATATGTATTTACATCACAACCAATTTTCCTTCATTATCTTTCCTTTTTGTTTGTTATGCCATGCACAGTATGATTTCCATTCATTACTGACTCTCAAAGACTCAAGTGCATAAATACCAGGTCATAGGCCTATCAGCCAGATGGGCTATGTGCTAATCTTTCTATTATCTGAAACAGACAAGCCCAAATTTCTCAAATAGGTAGATCATAGAGGTAATTTTGAAAAAAAAAAGAGATTCAGATATGAAAAAAAAATTAAGTTTCTCTTTACTTTTATGTATGTTTGAACATTTTCATGATAAAATGTTTGAGAGTGTCTTGACAGTTTTATTCATATACAATTTGATGCTGGAAAGGGCAAATTTTCCTAAGTTGGTGGCGGGAGAACAAGCCCTGCACAGAGAAGAGGGTCCTTTGGCAGACAGTGTAGAAAAAATTCAACACACATGCCAAATTTAGAGTCAAAAGGAAAATTTATTGGAAAAGGGGTAACACTCCACAGATAGGGCATGGTCTCCTTTCAGAGGCAGAGAGTGAGAGGGACCAAGAGATACTTGGAAAGACAGTGAGTAGGGGGAGCCAAATGTTCAGGGAAATCAGTTTATATATCATTCTGTAGTTCCTGTCAGTTATTGTTTAAAAGACTTTGTTAACCCATTTCCTTTGATATTGACATATAGTGAGGAAAAAAAAGGGTATATAGCGTGAAAAGTCTGCTGGCATTTCCTAGCCTTTAATCCATAGGTTGCCCATGGTTATAGCCATAGGGAATGACTATTGGTGCCTGTTTCCCCTTCACAGGTGTGGAGAATGGGTTGTTAGTAATCCAGTAGAAATCTTCCTTTGTTCTGAAGTTGTCCTCCTGGCCTGGCTGTAGGGCTGATCAGCACTTTGCAGTCTCTGAATGTGACTTGATTAACATTTTTAATTCTCTTGCCTCCTCCCTACATTAAATTGATTCTTTTTATTTGCCATTCACCTACTCACTAAAATTTATTTGTAACCCCCATATCCACACTTACAGGGCTTTTGTGGTCATTCATGGATTTTCACAGCAGCAAAAACTTTGAGTCACCTGATACACATGGTACGAAGTGAGGTTGAGCAAGATGATATCTGCCTCCTTGGTTCGGCTCTCATACTGTAAACAAGTGTCCATTTACAGTCTATCTAGTGCCTCATTTTTGTGCCTTTTTTGTTGGTGATTTTGCTGTTTAAAGTGGCTCCCAGAGTGCCGAAGTGCTGTCTAGTCCTTCAAAGAACAAGAAGGCAATGATGTACCTCAAGGAGAAAACACCTATGTTAAATGAACTTTATTCATGTATGATTTATAATGTTGTCAGCCATGAGTTCAATGTTACTTAATCAACAATTAACACTATGTATTACAGAAGGCATATTTAAACAGAAACACATACAAAAACGGTTTTTGTAGGTCCATTGACAATAATGTTATGACCAGGTACTTGAAGAGACCCAACCCTTCATTTCCCCTGGAGGCATTGGTTTAGTATTGGCTAATTCAGTGTACTGCAAATGGGGAGAATCGATTGTATTTACATATAAATATATTCATCTGAACTAAGGAAGCGTTGACTGCATTCTTTAGCACAGAAAGCCACTCTGAGATCTGGCCCAAGATGTTTGCCTGTATATGTGTATCATGCAAGTTAGGCTGCTAATGGTCCCACTTCCTATTTACTTGGTCCATTGTATATGTTATCTAATTCTATTCCCTAGATTGTACTGTTATCCATAATGTTCTTTAAATTTTATTATTATTTATTGTTATTATTGTAATAATTATAATTTTCTTTTAGTTTTGGCAATTGACCTGTGAACTCCCTAGGAAAGAGGTTCGGTTTAAAATTACTATTAAAGTAAAAGCCGACAAGTACATCTTCATACACCTTTCTTAAGTTTTCAATGTCTGATTGGCTACCCTCTCTACAAGATCAGGAAACACAGCTCTTCTTCACTAGTAGAATCTTACATATCCCTTAGACTTGACATAACACCTGGCACCCATTAAGTGCCCTACTGGATGAATGAAGTACCAGTTAAAAGTAGAATCATAACATGTGTTAATTTAAAAATATTGCAAAATAAGTAGTGACTAATGTTCAGTGTAACAGCTGGGAAATGCCTTCAGGGCGGAAGCTGTCTTAGACATTTAGAGATTTACTGTTGGTTATAAAATCTATAAAATGCACGGAAAATTTACCATAAATGTCTATAAACACACATATTTCTTGTGCTAATTATAAAGTTTATTTATTTTATTGGATTGGCAATTGACAATAGGTAAACTTTATTAGTTAGACACAGAATAGTAAAATATTGCACAGGGGACAGAAAAGTAAATTTAAATGATGATATCCTGGCCTGGGAATTATTTCACAATTAAGGTAATGTCTTTCAAGAGGGCAATAGTTATCCAGTTATTCTCTGCAAATTTTTCCATTTACATTATCCTTTTTATTTTTGTTGAGTGATAAAAGCAATTAATTCTAAGCATTATAGTTTATTTTACATTTAGACTTTATACTTCTTAAGAGTTGATTTTTTTTTTACCCAGGCAGTTGAACAGGATATAAATGTCATTTTAATAATAGGAACTGAAAATTTAATAATATGGTAGTATGAATAATACTAGTTCTAGCTCATTTTATTTCCTACATAATTCTGGCCTATTAATGGAATTTTTATTCAAAAAATATTGTATTATAAGATTTTTTTTAAGTAAAGGAGCTTTCAACAGAGACACAAAGGTAAAAAATATAAATTTTGAGATACTTATATAAATTGTTGGAGGTACTTATATGAACACTTACATGGATTTAATTCTCTTTGCCTGAAATATCAAAAAAACCCCAAAACAAAACAAAGAAGTAAACGTGGTTTTCACTTGGAGCATTTTCTTAATTCTTCATGTAAAATGTTATGCCAGTAAATGTATGAATAAATATGAAACTACCTAAGGCCATTATATATACAGGCATACCTCATTTTATTGTGCTTTGTTTATTATATTCACAGATATTGCATTTTTTACAATTTGAAAGTCTGTGGCAACGTGGCCTTGAACAAGTCTGTTGGCACCATTTTTCCAATAGCATTTGCTTATTTTGTGTCCCTGTGTTACATTTTGATAATTCTTGCAATATTTAAACTTTTTCATTATTATTATATATGTTATAGTAATCTGTGATCAGTGAATCTTTGATATTACTATTGTAATTGTTTTGGGGTGCCAAGAGCCTCGCCTATATAAGAGTACAAACTTAATTGGTAAATATTATGCGTGTTCTGACTATTTTACAGCCTGGCCTTTCCCCATCTCTCTTTCTCTCCTTGGGCTTCCCTATGCCCTGAGATACAACAATATTGAAATTAGGTCAATTAACAACCCTAGAAAATACTCTAAGCATTCAAGTGAAAAGAGGAGTTGCATGTCTCTCATGTTAAATCAAAGGCTAGAAATGATTAAGCTTAGTGAAGAAGACATGTTGAAATCTAAGAAAGGCTTAAAGCTAGGCCTTTTGTGCCAATTAGCCAAGTTATGAATGCAAAGGAACAATTCTTGAAGAAAATTAAAAGTGCCACTCCAGTGAGCACGTGAATGATAAGACAGCAAAACAACCTTATTGCTGATATGTAGAAAGTTTTAATGTTCTGGATAGGTCAGACCAACCCCACATTCCCTTAAGCTAAAGCCTGTTCCAGAGCAAAGTTCTAACTCTCATCAGTTCTCTCTGAGAGAGGTGAGAATGCTGTAGAAGAAAAGTTTGAACCTAGCAGAGGATGGCTCATGAAGCTTAAGAAAAGAAGCCATCTCCATGGCATAAAAGTGCAAGATAAAGCAGCAAGTGATGTGGAAACTGCAGCAAGTTATTTAGAATATCAGGCTAAGATAATTAGTGAAGGTGGCTACACTGAATAACAGATTTTCACTGTAGATAAAACAACCTCCAATTGGAGGAACATGCCATCTAAAACTTTCATTGCTAGAGAGAAGTCAATGCCTTGCTTCAAAGCTTCAAAAGACAGGCTGATTCTCTTGTTAGAGACTTATGCAGCAGGTGACTTTTAGTTGAAGCCAGTGCTCATTTACCATTCTAAAAATACTTGGGCCCTTAAGAATTATACTAAATCTACTCTGCCTGTTCTATAAATGAACAACAAACCCTAGATGACAGCACATCTGTTTACAACATGGTGTACTAAACATTTTAAGCCCACTGTTAGGCCTACTACTCAGGAAAAGATTCCTTTCGAAATATGACTATTCATTGACAATACACCTGGTCACTCAAGTGCTCTGATGGAGATGTACAAAGATATTAACATTACTTTCATGCCTGCTAACATAACATCCATTCTGCAGCCCATGGATCAAGGAGTAAATTTGACTTTCAAGTCTCATTATTTAAGAAATACATTTTGTAATGCTATAGCTGCTATAAATAGTGATTCCTTTGATAGATCTGACTAAAGTGAGTTAAAAACCTTCTATAAAAATTTCCCGTTCTAGATGCCATTAAGAACATTCATGATTCATGGGAAGAGATCAAAATATCAACATTAACAGGAGTTTAGGAGAAGTTGATTCCAACACTCATGGACGACTTTGAGGGGTTCAAGACTTCAGTTGAGGCAGTAACCGCAGATGTGGTGGCAATAGCAAGAGAACTAGAATTAGAAGTGGAGCCTGAAGTATGTTTAAATTGCTGCAAGCTTATGATAAAACTTTAATAAATGAGGAATTGCTTCCTATGGATGAGCAAAGAAAATGGTTTCTTGAGATGAAATCTACTCCTGGTGAAGATGCTGTAAAGACTGTTGAAGTGACAGCAAAATATAGAGAATTTTACATAAACTTAGTTGATAAAGCAGTGACAGGGTTTGAGAGGATTCATTCTAATTTGGGAAGAAGTTCTGTGGGTAAAATGCTATTAAACCACTGCATGCTTTGGAGAAATCATCTGCGAAAGGAAGAATTAATTGATGTGACAAACTTCATTATAGTCTTATTTTAAGATATTGCCACAGCCACTCCAACTTTCAGCAGCCACCACCCTGATCAATCAGTGCCCATTGACACTGTAGCAAAACTTTCAACCAGCAAAATATTATGACTCACTTAAGGCTCAGATGATGGTTAGAATTTTTTAAGCAACTAAATATATTTTAATTAAGATATGAACATTGTTATTTTAGGCAAAATGTTATTGCCTACTTAATAAAGTGTAAACTTAACTTTTCTATGCACTGGTAAACCAAAAATTCATGTGACTTGCTCTATGCAATATTTACTTTATTGCGGTGGTCTGAAAACAAACCTACAATATCTCTGAGGTATATATGCATAGACATATATTTCTATCTCTGTATCTATGTCTATGTCTAATCTATGTCTTTATTTCTACGTCTCTATCTCTATATCATCTCCATCTCTATCTCTATCTCTATATATCTCTACAGAAATAAAACTTTAACAAATGAGGAGTTGGTAAGATCTCTATGGATATGTCTCCATATATCTATAGAGATATAGATATAGATATACAGAGTTTGGATATATATATATCCAAGAATACATTTGAAAAGCCAAAAAGTATTCATGTAGAGTGAAAAATAAAATGAAATGGAAGCTTTTCCTACCAAAACGGAAGTAAGCCAGATGTTAGAAAATCTCTTGAATGAAAGTAGCTACTGAGGGTTTGTCTTTGCAGCTATGCTAATTATTGCCAAAGAGAAGTTATATGATGACTTAAATTAATTATTTTTAAAAATAATAATAATAATTCTCTATGTTTCATTTTGGCACGTCGATGAAAATATGGCTTGCTTATGGAAATAAATAACCCTATTAGCTATTTCATAAGCCAACTCAGAGTTTTCACTGAAACAAAGAAAAATAAAATGTTATAAATGAAGAGAAATGTTTGATCAACTAAAATGAACAAACATAGTTATTGTACCTAACTACAGTATATATAAATATTTTACTGTTAAAACCCTTTTTATTTACTTTAACTTTTCCAGTAATTTTTACTTTTCTCCCTTTCTTCTGGGAATGCTAGTTGGGTCAGTATTCAATATACTTTCATTGATGACCACGTCACAAATTTCCACTCTGACAAATCTGGGATGCAAAGAAAATCAAAAGTTTTCTTTGGTTGTTTGAATTTTGGAAATTCAACAAAAATAACCCCCAACCTTTCTCTTTCACTGGCCCAAACAAATTACTTTTTTTTTTTTTTGAGTTCTTTCAGCAATAGGAATGGGAGATTAAGAAATGAGATATTCTTAAAGAATTTTTCTTCCCCATAAACATGCCTTATAAAAATGACTGTGAGCACGGTGACTATTTCTTGGCTGAATGACAGATTTCAAGTAAGTACTTGCTTATGTCCACCTATCAAGTTCCAAAACCTTGCCTGCTCACAGGTGATGGGCTTTTTTTGTGACTAAGCCTATGGAAGGCCAAGGGGAAGTACACACAGTAGTTTTATTATGGGACTGTCCTTAAAACATAGCCTGAGGAGACTGTGGTTTGAATTATAGAGTGTCTCATGAGAACTTTTGGCATCTGGTTTGACAATCATCTTTTTACAAATGTAGTCTTTTGTGAGCTTGTGACCCTAAATGATATGGTGAAACTAATGCTGGTTATTCACAGTTGCTTAAGTTGCAATAGTTATGCAACTAAGAGACGAGAATAAATAAGATTGGACACTGGATGGAATTTAAATAAAATGTAATATGTAAATGGAATCCCTATATATTATCTGTCTACTTTTAGTGGGCTGAAATGTGACCCCTAAAAAGATATGTCTATATCCTAACCCCCAGAACCTGTGAATGTGACCTTATTTGAAAAAAAGTTCTTTGCGGATGTAATTAAGGATCTCAAGACACGAAGATCACTTTGGATTATCTAGATAAGTCTAAATCCAGTGACAAATGTCCTTATAAGACACAAACAGAGATGAGACAGACAGAAGAGAAGGAAGCCATATGACCATGGAGGAAGAGATTGGAGCAATGCAGTCACAAGCCAAGGAACACTGAGAGACAAGGAACAGATTCTTCCCTAGAGCCTCTGGAGGGAGCACAGCCCTGTTGAAACCTTGATTTTGG
This sequence comes from Pteropus medius, assembly GCF_902729225.1. Classification (NCBI taxonomy): domain Eukaryota; kingdom Metazoa; phylum Chordata; class Mammalia; order Chiroptera; family Pteropodidae; genus Pteropus; species Pteropus medius. Next base: position 7,357,977 of record NW_024344241.1, on the reverse strand, counting down.
ACTTCTGATCTCCAGAACTGTGAGAGAATATATTTGTCATTTTAAGCCACGCAATTATGATCATTTGTTATGGTAGCCACAAAAAAACTATCTATCTATCAATCTATCTATCTATCTATCTATCTATCTATCTATCTATCATCTATCATCTATCTATCATCTATCATCCATCTTAATATCTTCAATGCTTATCTTCTTCTCATTGTATTCCTATTTTTGCCAACTCATTCTTATTTCTTTAATTGTACATACTTAATTATCTTACGAAATCTAAAAATAGTTTCTTAATTAAATAAAAAGTCATAAATTCTAACCATTCTCACTTTGAGGTAGTATTTGATTTCTGTACTCCATTTTTACATACATATACATATATATTAAAATATACACATATATGTTAAAAATAAACTTTGTTTTGTGTTTATGATATCTCAGGGTGTTCTTTGACATTGCCTGCATTAGATCTCAAGCCTCAAAGAAAAGGAAACTATGCATCTTAGATTTTCTATCTAAGTAGCCCTGATGACATTATGTCTTATTGGTCACAATTTTCAGTCATATTTTTGACTGAAATTAAAAATAAGTTGGAATGTGTGTTATGAGAGTAACAAAACCAGGAAATGTGCTAAGAGAGTATCAAAACCAGGAAATCAAGGCCACTCCATTAAATGTGTTTCTATGCCATTATTACTTATTTCAAGTGATGACATGGGGACACATGAAATCCCCAAGCCCGAAACCTAGCAATTTCTTATTTTATCTGTCACTAGGTGCTTTGCAACCCTGGAAAATCCTTCCACCCATCTCCTTTCTACCTCATTGTACCGAGATGTTCCAGGCTTAGTCATCATTTTGTCCAGCAGTTATTCTAACCTTTCCCCTCTTGCCTCTCTGCTTTTTCCATTCTTTATTCTGCCAGTACACACATATACACATACCCATACACACACACACATACAAATATACACCCCACATGTGAGCACACATATGCATAAACATTAGCCCATTTCATGTGATTGTGTAGGCCCCTCAGTTACTTGGACCAGTCACTACAGGCTGGATAAATGTTCCTGTGGTTCATCTGAAAGAGGCTTGAAACCTAGTTGGAGCTCATCAGAGACTTCTGGGAGATGCTCATGGATGTGGGGTAGCAGCAGTGAAATCTTTTCTCTGTTTACATAGTCTGAAAAGATGATAAAGGCCTGGGAATCCATTGCCATTTTACCACTGCAAAGAGAAAGGTTGACCAAGAATAAAGCTAATTCAGGAAAGGAACCTAAAAGACAAAGGTAGATGGAGGGGATTAGGAGGGAGGGGGAGTATCATCTTAATCACTAGATCCCACAGTAAAGCTGGCTCCTCACCTTGGACTTCAAGTTTGTGAACCACTATAATCCTTTTTTTTTGCTTAGGTTAATTTGAGCTAGCATTTTGTAATTTGCAATTGAACTTGTCCATATAAATCTAGTCATTGCCCTGATTAACATCTTTCCCATTCCTCCCAGAGTAAAGCCCTAGCTCTTTGGCAAGTCCCACCAGTCCTTCATATCTGTGTCTTACTTCTTTAACCTCAGCATTGACTTTCAGCTTGTTTTATTCTACAATCTAGTCATAATCAAGAACTTGCAATTTTCTAACTGCAAAAAACTGTTTCACCTTCAGGCCTCTGCTCAGTTATTTAGTCATTTATTTTAGAAATATATATGGAACACCTATTTTCTGAGCACTGGAGATATAGCCATGAACAAACCAGGCAAAAATTTGTCTTCATAGGGTGTATACTTGCGAAGAGGTGAGGAAGGAGGATAGAGTATATTTAAAATTAATAAGTAAGATATAGAGTAAGTGCAAAAAGTTAATCATAGAGGTACTATATGACTCAGAAATTCCACTCTTAGGTATATAACTAAGATAAATGACAACATGTGCCTAAAAAAAGGGTGCATGAATGTTCACAGCAACATTATTAATGATAGTCAAAAGACAGAAACTGCAGCCCTCACCTTACACCCTGGATTGCAGGAGGGGCAGAAGCAGTGGTCTCCTGAGTAAAGGCAACTCCTTCCACCCTCCTCAATTGTAGCAGACCTGGGTAAAGGTGGCTAGAAAGCTTAAAAATAACAGCATTACTGATAGCCATTACTGGAAGGGAGGCAGAGCCGTGGATTGTGAACTTGCCTCTATAACCTCACCCATCCTGGCAGAGCCTGGTAAAGAAAGCTGAAAAGCCCCAGACAGCTCTGCAGTATCCATGGCTGTTGCTAGAAGGAAGGTAAAGCTGCGAGATCACGAACTTGCCTCTCTTGCCTCGTCCAACCAGGCAGATCCCCCTATCCTGATAGAGTCTGGTAGATACAGTGGAGGTGCCTCCAAAAACACAGCAGGGCCAGAGACCATTAGTAAAAAGGAGTTATTGCTTAAAGCTTGCAAAACTGGTTCTCAAATGTGCAGGCAGAGAAATAATCTATCAAATCCATCAAATACCATGAACAACCAAGGTAACATAGGAGCACAGAAAGAAAATAAAAATCTCCAGAAGCCAAACTCAAAGTCATGGAAGACTGTGACTGCAATGACAGAGAATTTAATATTGCAGTTAGTAATAAGCTTAATGAGATACACGAGAATTCAGAAAGACAGTTCAATGAGCTCAGGAAGAAAGCTAATGAATAAAAGGAGTACTTTACCAAGAAGATCAAAATTATAAAAAAGAACCAAACAGAAACTCTGGAGCTGAAAAATTCAATAAATGAGATGAGGAATGCATTAGAGAGCATTGGAAACAGAGCAGACCAGATGGAAGAGAGAATTAGTGAACTCAAAGGTAGAAACCTAGAAATGGCCCAGGAGGAGGAAGAAAGAAAACTGAGAATTAAAAAAAAATATGAAAGAACTCTATGAGAACTATCTAACTCCATTAGAAAAAGCACCATAAGTATAATAGGTATATCAGAAGTAGAAGAGATGGAGAAGGGAACAGAGAGCCTCCTCAAAAAAAATAATTGATGAGAACTTCCCAATTCTGTGTCAAGAATTGGACTTTAAAGGAAGCTACCAGAACACCTAATTATATCAATGCGAAAAGATTTTCTCCAAGGTACATTTTATTCAAACCATCAAAAGTCAAAGAATTCTCAAGGCAAACAGGAAAAAACAATGAAACTCACAAAGGAAACACCATTAGATTACCATCGGATTTTTCATCAGAAATCTTACAAGCCAAAAGAAAGTAATGAAATATTCAAAATATTGAAAAAAAAAACCCAGCCAAGAATAATATATTCAGAAAAGTTATCCTTTAGATATGAAGGAAAAATAAAGGCCTTTCCAGACAAACAAAAGCTGAAGGAATTTACCACCAGAAGACCTGCCTTACAAAAATTAATAAATTAATTAATTAAATAAAACAAACAAACAAAAACTTGATGAAGGGAGCTCTTTTACCTGAAATAAAAAGATGAAAGTATACAAAACTTTGAGTAAAATGACAGGCAGAAACAGGAAATTGCAACTCTACGTCAGAATAGTGTATTAAAAAAAGACTATAACTTCTGCAATTTGGAAACACACAACATAAAAAGGAATAATTTGTGACAACAAAAATATAGAAGGGGAGGAGAATAAACACAACTTGCACAGGTAAGTGAAGATAAAATGCAATCAGAAGAAAAAGGACTACAATATGTATGAAACATTGTTTTTACATAAATCTAATGACAAGTACAACACGGAAACCTAGAATTGAGACACATAACATAAAAATAGAGAAAACAGAAGAAAAACAGACACATTGACCAGTAGAACAGATTTGAGAACCCAGAAATAAACCCACGCATATCTGGGCAACTAATTTATGACAAAGGAGCCAAAAACATAACATGGAGAAAGTCTCTTCAATAAATGATACTGGGAAAACTGGAAAGCCACATGCAAAAGAATAAAGTTAGACTGATATCTGATACCATACACAAAAATTAATTCAAAATGGATCAAATACTTGAAAATAAGAGCTGGAATAATAAGATACATAGAAGAAAATATAGGAGCTAAACTTATATACCTTGACCTCAGAGGGGTCTTTATGAATTTGACCCCAAAGGTGAGGAAAGTAAAAGCAAAAATAAATGACTGAAACCATGTCAAACTAAAAAGCTTTTGCACTGCAAAAGAAAACACCAACGAAACAAGAAGGCAACCAACTGAATGGGAGGAAGTATTTGCAAATGATATCTTCTATAAGGGGCTAATATCTAAAATATATAAAGAACTCATACAATTCAACAACACAACAAAAAACAACAATAACAAAATTATCTGACTAAAAATAGGAAGAAGTCCTGAATAGACACTTTTTCAAGGAAGACATACAGTGGGCCAATAGGTACAGGAAAAAAATGTTCAACATCACTAACTCTAAGGGAAACGTGAATCAAAACCACAATGAGATACCATCTCATCCTGTAAGAATGGCTATTATCAATAAGACAAGAAATAGTAAGTGTTGGAGTGGGTGTGGATAAAAAGGACCCCTCATATACTGCTGCTTGGAATGTAAAGTGGTACAGTCAGTAAGAAAAACAGTGTGGAGATTCCTTAAAAAATTAAGAATAGAGCTACCATATGACCCAGCAATCCCTCTTCCGGGTATCTACCCTCCAAATTTGAAAACATTTATTTGTAAAGATATATGTACCCTCTATGTTCATTGCTGCATTATTCACAATAGCCAAGATACCGAAACAATCCAGGTATTCTGATAGATGATTGGATAAAGAAGAAGTGGTACGAACATATGATAGAACATTATTTGGCCATAAAAAAGATGAGTTATTGTCATTTGTAACAAGACGGATGGATCTTGAGAGTATCATGCTAAGTGAAATAAGTCAGATGGAAAAGGACAGAACCATATGATTTCACTCATATGTGGTATATAAAACAAAAAGCAACAAATGAATAAACAAAACAAACAAAAAAACCAAACTCATAGATACAGAAAACAATGTTGGTTACCAGAGGGAACAGGAGGTAGAGGGTGGACAAAATGGGTAAAGGGGATCAAATATATGGTAATGAAAGGAGACTAGACTTCAGGTCATGAACACACAATGGAGTATACAGATGTCATATTATAAAGTTGCACACCTGAAATTTATATAATGTTATTAACCAATATTACTCTGATTAACTTAATTTAAAAAATATTAAAAAAAGGAAAGAAGTTAAGGATGATTCCATGTGCTGGCCCTTCTAATTGAAATATCTTGCCACTTCATAAGGTCATGTGCTGGTTTGTATGCTTCGATTGCCTGCAAGCACACAAATGCAGGGCTGTGTGCTTTTCTTCACTGTATTCTCTCTCACTACTCAGCACAGCAGTTGGAACAGAGTAGGGTCTCTAAAGCATATTTGCAGATCAAAAGTGTAACCCAAATGTATCAAGTTGCCCCGAGGCGATTCTTGATATGGTGATGTAGGTAGGAGAAACATATGTGGACTTCTAAAAGCATAGAGCTATTTTAGGCCTTGGCCGAAGGTCTCTTCAGAATTACCTTTTTCCCCTTCTCTTTTCTAAAGTCTCTCTGGCTTCTTCTCCTTCTCTTTCTCAGTTTCCTGCATCTAGTTCATTTTCTCCCTGCTCTCACTCTTTCTCTGCTCCCTCTGTCCCCTTCTTGCAGTGCTGATTCACCTCTCCTCCTGACTCCACCCCCATCTCATCTTTCCTTAGTACTGAATAAGGCCTGCTTTCTGCATCTGACATTCTCTTCATCTCCTAACCTGTTCAGTGAAACAGATCTGGAAATCTAACTTGTTTTAGCAAAGCGTCCTTTCTATTTTAAAAGATGATGAGGGAAACTGCGCTATAATAATAATTTTTTTTATTCTTGTCACATATGAATACTATTATATGGTTCTTAATTTGGGATATGGAAAAACCTATTTCATGTCCCTGTGTGTTCGCACCTGCAGTTTCCTAAGCTTGGAAATTTTTTCGCTTTCTTTCTCCCCAAACAACTACTCATTCGTCAAGATCCCTTTCCTGGGGCCCACTCCTGGATGAAGTGTTTCCCCAAGGCAGAGCAGGAGGCAATGTAATACCAAAGGGAAAGCCCCATTAATTTGAGTAAGACAGACCTGGGTTTGAATCTCAATCTCACATCTTATGAGCTGAGAGACCTTGAACAAGTTACTTAAACTCATGCAGCCTTACTTTCCCCATTGGTAGAGTTGTGAGGTTTCAGTGATATATTGCAATGTAATTTTGCTTGGTTATACAGCACAGTGAAACACCTGAGAATGGGTTAGGTGGTGCTAATATGTGGTTCCCTGCAGTCTATAGCGGGCTGGAGTCTGGGCAGGTGGCCTCCAGCAGGTGGCCTCCAGCTAAGCTTCCTGAATTTACTTGTGTCTGTTAAAGGACTATTCTTATTTTCTAGATGAGTAGTGATGTGAAAAAGATAGGGAAACACTGAAGAAACGCCCTAAATTATTTGGCATATAGCAGGTACTTGATAAATATAAGTGCTCTTTCCTCTTGTTTCCTTCCACTTCTGAGCAAGCCTCCATTATAGCATCAGATAGCCCAGCCCTGAACACAGGACTGGAGATAATTTAGGGGCATGGTATATATCATCAGTATTTATTTGCAAGTCCCAGTACCTAGCATAATGCTTACTACATGGTAGAGACTCAGTAAATATTTGCTGAATAAATGGATCAATGGATGACAATTTCATGGAAGAATAACTCACTAAAATTTCCAGCCACAGACTTATGAAAGTTGGAATAAAACACATCATGTTTCTTGCCTAACCCTCACCATACTCTTTAGGGGGATCACAACACTGCATGTTTTCTCCAGGAAGAATGAGCTCATGCCAAGAACAAGGGTGTATCTGTATTGATTACTTCCTGGTTCCATCTCTGGGTGTGAGGAAGAGAAAGGGTGCCCATAAATGAAAGAGGGAGTCACACATGGCAAAGGAAGCCAAGAAGGGCAGTATTTGCCTTGGTCAGCCCCATACACATGGCTGTGCTCCTGAGTTACTTCCAGTCCTGTGTGCAGGGCTGGAGTTTCAGATGCCAGCAGTTGTCTCTGAAATGTCACTCATGTCCTAACCTCACTCTCAAGAATCATTCCTAATGCTCTCAGGGAAAATAAAACTCATCTTCCAAGAAGGGTCCCCAAAAAGCTCTATGAGGAAGCAAGTGCCATTAAATGGGCACCATTCTAGATAAGAAGCCAGTCTTGTATGACCTTGGATGACTTTGAAATGTCCTTAAAGGTAAGTAGCTTTCATTTTGCCAGAGTGCATAGGGCAAGACGCTTGCAAGATTTCAGGCTTACTTAATTGTGGCTGTTACCATGTCCTTAGGATTCATCCTGGGGGAAAGAATTTGACCACTTCTTATTCCTGGAGGCTGATTCTTAAAATGCAAAATTAGGCCAATTTGTAGAGGCCCAAGTTTCCAGGTAAGATATATGAAATAGATACACAGAGGTTGAATTTAGTTCCCAGTTAAGAGATTTCATGAAAGAAATTTATTGACTTAGTGGGTTTCTTAATTGTCCTACTTTGGGGAATGGAACATATTTTGCAGCAGGAAAGCTTGCTTCTACCTTTTTGGCACCACTCTCACTTGTGGGTACCCCCTTTAGCCAGGAGGGGCAGTATTTGCCTTGGTCAGCCCCATACACATGGCTGTGCTCCTGAGTTACTTCCAGTCCTGTGTGCAGGGCTGGAGTTTCAGATGCCAGCAGTTCTCTGAAATGTCACTCATGTCCTAACCTCATTTTCAAGAATAATCCCAGATGCTCTCAGGGAAAATAAAACTCATCTTCAGAGTGGTGTCCAAGACCTGCAGCATCTGTATCACCTGAGAGCTGGTTAGAAATGCAGAACTGAGGCCTCACCCAGACCTATAGAATCAGAATTTGCATTTTGACAAGATTCCCGAAGTGACTCAAATGCATGTTCAAGATTGAGATGCATTGATATAGTGGTTAAGATGGGGTTTTTGCAATACATGCTAAATAGCATATGCCAAATACTATATGCTAAACAGTCATTGCTCTGATTCTGACCCCAAATCCTGCAACATACTAACTGTGGAATGGGATGCAACATACTAACTGTGGAATGGGAACAAGTTACTCTGAGTCTCTTTGAGCCTCAGATCCTCATTTCTAAAATATGCACAGAAATATCTATTTTTATAGGGTTGTTGATGGGATAAAATGAGGAAATGGATATAAAACTTTTAGCACCCAGTGTTTGGTAATGGTAGCTATGGAGATGATTGTCATTCCCCTTTGCCCTCCTTAACCATCCTGGCACCTAGGACCCAGACCAGTATTCCTAGCAGGAGGGATTTAAAAGTTCTAGCCTGACTTTTTGGTGCTCAGAACAGGTAGCGCTAAGCAGGCCTTCTGACTGATTTTGTGTTTTGAGCACCTCACTCATGGACATTGATAGCAATGGGTGCACCTGAGCAATATCTTGCTTTTATTTCATTAGGTATTTTTATTAATGCTATTATTTATATGCTATTGAAGGAACTCATCAGTTTTCAACTTGTAAATGCAACAAATTTAAAAAATGCAGTTATTAAAAGTTATGATTGTGTTAGGCTTTCTGAATTAGTGTCTTCTGGAGCAACAGTCTATATCCTGCCCTAGGTACCTGCATACTAGACCAAGATACAAAGACTATTTCTAGTAGTACATCAGAGTAGACATGGCAGGGCAGCAAGGTTCAACTAATAGTATCTGCTTGGGCAAATCAGGTGTTGGAAAGTTACTGATCTGGCAGTAGAGCTGGACACCCATTGTGGTGAGGCTGTACATGGCAGGGAGGAGTTGGAGCGTCTTTACTCCAGGGACACGCTTTGCTCATCTATAAATTCCCTGTGGCTCATTTCACAGTTTGTGGTCTGTTTTCATGAGATCTTTTCTGTTGAGATCTTCAAAGTCTTTGGTATATGACTTTGACCTAATGGTAAATGAATCAGTTTGACAGTAAACCCTTTGTGTACTCATAATCCAAACCCCTCATGCCCCTCGATAAAAATACATGTCGGACTGACACTTGTAGCATCATTGTTGATTTAATGCTCAGAACAATTGTAGGAAAGAGAACAATGTTACAGAATGTGAATATGATGAAGATAATTAATGAAGGCAGGAAGTCAAGGAGCAGAAGTGGATGGACAGGGATGATTTTTCCCCATATCAGTCTTTATGTTTGGCATGGAAGTAAAGGCTACTCCATTAGTTGTCTTTGTGGTAGCCACTAAATTTTTCTGGACAAAGTCAAATGTCCCAAATCTTAGATAATTCTCAGAAAGGTCAAAATGAAATATTTCTGTTTTTTAAAATGTCACAGTTGGCTTTCTTGCAGCCAGTCAGATCACACTAACCCTGCCTTGTAGAAATTCCACTCAGCCAAATGACAACCTTTGGCTCCAGAGAGCCCTGTGAGCTGATAACTGCCAACTAGGAAATGTTCCCCTACCTTCATAGCAGTTCAGTCTATCATAAACTGATTATTATTGCATCAGTGGGCTGCCAAGCAGATTGTGTGCTGTAGAGAAGTCACTTCACTGTCTACAGAGGCTTGGGGAGAGTGAAGCAATTTTCCAGATAATTTATTCCATAAGAAGCCTCACATTTTCTTTAATCATGGGACTATTTCAAGTGAACATACTCTCTTTGGCCAAAATTGTAATGCAGTTGCCTCAGTTCTCCATTTTTCTGGTCATGTATCAAAATGCTTCTTATACATGGGAGGAGTTTTCACATCATGCAATTTACCAGAAAATCCCCTAGGGCTTAACCTGGTCTACATGTATGCTAATATAAGAATGCCACTGGCCTAAGTTAAAAAATAATTATCCAGATTTGGGTCTCAAATTAATGTCCAATTTTATGCTTGTTCTTGTATGGAGAAGCGTTGCCGACTAAGGGAGGAGTTGAAAAAATGGTCAGCAGAGAAAAATAATAGTTATTAATATTTACTGAGTACATATCATGTGATAAGTGTGAAATACTTAAGGTTGACAGTATGGAAGTTTAATAATTTAAAGTTCCCTGCCCAGGATTTCTTAACTGGAAAGTGACAGAATCTAGATTACAGTCTAAGCCTAATGGGTACTAGAGCTTCTGATTTATGTGTCTTACCAATAAGTAATGGTCAACATGTTTATTGCTAGCAAATATGATGCTGAAAACAGTGATGACAGAAAGACTGCAGGTTCTGGCTATGTTGCTTTATATATTAGAAAGGTGAATGGTAAGAGACTGTTTCAACCCATCCTCTGACTTCTAAACTTCCCATTCCTCTTGGTTCTCCATTTCTCTTTGTCTCTTTCCAGAATAATACAAGCTCCTACAGGACCTTCAGTAAAAACTCATGAACTTTCCATAAATTTCAATAACTACCTGTGGCTCCTTTATAAAATATTCATATGTAGCTGGGTCCTGGAGAACTTTAAAAACCCTCTAATTTTGCCAGCATACTGAAGAAGGGATACTCAAGTCACTGGAGACAAATGGGCAAAGTCAAGGGTTTGGCGGCAGAAGGAGAGAAATAGTGTGTGACCAGGGCTTAAGCTGTCTGTGTTGGCTCTGGATGACAGTATGCTCTTGCTCCAAGGACCTTAATTGGCTGATAGAGTGATTGCCTTGGCCAAGGGTCCAATTAATACCCAACATTTGAGGATTGGTTTTCCAATCCCAGTTGGATGAGTTTCTTGGCAAAAAAGGGTAACCACTGTAAATTCAATTTACATCCTTAACTCTGCACCCACTCCATAATGTAAAGATATCACTCTGTCTGGTTAATTCCAGACAAGGCTTGTGAGCAGATGGGGAATATGGATTTTCAACTTTAAAATCAACTTTAAAATCACTTGCTTGTGATTTTTATACAGTTACCTTGATATTCTATTTTGTGGAAAATATACTAAGTTCCAATATAATAAAAGGAAGGATTACAAAAGAGAAACAGAGTGCTTAGACTATAGGTTCATGTTTGCTGAGAACGCTCTGATCAAGAGCCTACTATGATTGGCTATTGGTCCAGTGGAATCTCCACCGAACCAGAAAAGAAAGTGGCCTAAGATGGCAACACAGTGGTCATAGCCTAGAAGTAGTGCTTTGTACTCTAGAATAATGGGAACACACTGACTTAGAGCCTCAGGTTCAGATCATGGCTCTAAAATTTACTTAAGTTGCATATATTTGATTAAATTGCTTAATCTAATTCATAAATTAGGGATGATGACACTGTTCTTTAAGCTTTGTTGTAAGGGTTATATTAAAGAATATATGTAGTGCATAAAGACATTCAATTAATTTTCACTCTCTTCCCTTAATACCAGAGATGGCTACAGCTGCTCAGTCTGATACTTTATTGTCCTTGATACTTTATATTTTCTTGGAGAACCACGTACAATATAATGCTTGCCTTCCAAATGGCAAACACATAATAGCAAAGTCCTAGTAAAACAAGCTTATGAGATACAGCTGCTCCCCTTCATGTTTAGCATCCTAGCAGACAAGCTGTCTTAGAGCCTGAATTTCAATATTTTTAACTCACCCAAATATACTGCAGTCTGCTCACTCATTGTTTCCTTTTACAAGGCTTTAGCTTGACTATTTTTTTTCTCATGTTTACCAGATAGAGTGAAGTCTATTTGTCAAAACATCCCTCCCCTCTATTACTTTGACTTGATTTTGAAAGCAGCATATCATTTTATTCAGGCTGCTGGAAAGAGCACTAAACCAGATGTCAAGGTGGCTGGGATTTCTGGAAGACATTCTTATTTCTCCAACGAGACACGTGATGCATGAAGTAGGAGCCTCTGGCAGGGAGCCACAGGCTGCTATTGCAGAACACATGCTCACTCACGTCATTGACCTCATGTTTCCCGTCATTGTCCAGAGGGCCGGCTACTTCAAGATCTGTCTGCTAATCATTCTTCTGTGTGTTACCCCGACTACTGGCTTCCCTTAGTTCTATCTGTGGGTGGGTAATTCAGTAGCTGAGGGCAGAAGCTCCTGATTACAGGGAATCCAAAAATACTGGAGTTTGTCAAAAGGTTCAGTCCAGGCCTGTGTCACTTATTTGAAAAGAAGAAAGCTCACTCAAGGCTTTATTCTTGAATTCATAAGTAATCAGTGTAGGCAGAGAGAAGGATGTTTTTCAGGAGTTATTACTAAACCTGCACTTGCCTGAGGATAGGCAATCCCCGATTGTAAAGTGTTGTCAATTGCTGTCCACCTCTGGGCATCCTGTACAAGCAGTGAGTCTTTGCTTTCTCCTCCCTTTGTTGGCTCTTTAGCTAGAGCAAACTGTGCTTGTAAGGAGTAAAGGAAACATTTTGTTTTGCTTTCCAGATGTCAGTCTTCAAAAAATCAAGCCAGACATCAGAAGCATGGTGGAGTGAGAGACGTTCTTAGATCTCTCCCCTTGAAACGACAATAAGCTAAATATCTAAAAAATTCAACAAAAAACACCCAATCTGCACACAATTACATCTGAACAAGAGATCTGCGAATAAGGGCTACCAAAGGTCAGAACCCTGGGTGTTGGGTGGTGGATTGGGAGAAACAAAGAAGCTGCCTCTCGCAGCCGGAGTTCCCTACAAGAAGAGGGGGAGGAGAGAAAGTGCGGCGGGTTCCCTGAACAGCCCTGCCTGAGAGAGTTGTGAGCTCCATGCAGCAGCAGTGCCCATGGATCAGGGCAGAAAGCAAAGACGTGGGGATGGCAGAGAAGCAACAGCTGATCATTACCAGCCACTTTTGCAAAATGAGAAGCTGAGCCACCACCCCATCCCCCAACCCAGATGGCCCCTCCCTACATATACTCCAAGACCAAACACTGCAGAACCCCAGGGGAATCTGAGCAAAGGCTACCAAAACTGTCACTAACACTGACAGGGACTGAGACTGAAGGTAGTGAGTGTGATTGAATATAAGAAAAAAAAAAGAGGTGTTATTAAGGCTTTATGTAAAGCAGGGATCCAAGAGGCTTAGATGCCACCTACTGGAAACCAAAAGAAAAGCACCTTCTTAGCAATAGGCTAAAGAGATAACTTTATATCATAAATCTTCTTTCTGGAAACAAGAAGAAGAAGAAGGAGGAGAAGGAGAAGGAGAGGGAGGGGAAGGAGGAAGGGGAGGGGGAGGGGAGGAGGAGGAGAAGGGGAAGGGGAGGAGGAGGATGAGGGGAGCAGAGTGATATGAGGAGGAGGAGGAGGGGGGAGAGGAGGAGAGGAGGAGTGAGGAGGAGGAGGAGGAGGAGGAGGAGGAGGAGGAGGAGAATGAGAAATATAGCTGAGGAAGGAGAAGGAGAAGGAGAAGAGAAGGAGAAGAAGGAGCATGAAGAAGAAGAAGAAGAAGAAATAGCTAATGAAGAAGAAGAAGCTAGAAGAAGAAGAAGAAGAAGAAGAAGAAGAAGAAGAAGAAGAAGAAAAGAAGAAAAATCTCCAGAAAATTTGCTTACAGACATAGAAATATGCAACTTAAATGACAGAGAATTCAGGATGATACTTCTGAAAAAAACTCAGTGAGATCCAAAATAATTCATATCAACAATTTCAGGAATTGAAAAAACAACTAGATGAGAGAATGAGTTTTTTAGCAAGGAGATTGAAACCCTCTAAAAGAACCAAATAGAACTTCTAGAGATGAAGAACACACTGAAAAAGATGAAGAATGAAATAGCAAGCTTGGGAAATAGAGTTGACCAAATGGAGGAAAGGATCAGTGATATCAAAGACAGAAATCTAGAAATAAATCAGTGTCTGAAGCAGTGAAATGTTCTACTTTAGTCTTGTTGATAGTGTAGATCAGGTCCCGTTCCATCCTTCAGAAAAAGTGGTAAGAGAAGACCTGGAGTCTCCCTGGTGAGACCAGCATGATGGAAACAGCAGAGCTCCCGGCAGAACAGACATCTCTAGGGTCCCTGCAGAACTTCTAAGAAATGTAGCCTAATTTTATTACCATGTGGCGCTGTCTGTGAGGCTGTTGCTTTTGAGTCCTCATAACATAATGGCTAGTTTCCCTCAGAGTGAGTGATCCAAAAGAGAGGGAAGAAGAAGTTACAATTCTTTTATTATCTAGCTTTAGGAATTATGTGTTGTCATTTCTGGACTATCCTATTAGTTATACAGGGCAGCCCTGCTTAATATGGCAGTGGAATACCATAGACGATGAATACCGGGAGGCAAGGATCACTGGGGGTATCCTAGAGCCAGGCTACCATAGTCAGTATGTGTTTCACAATTCCACAGCTACCTTTAGAATTTCATCTAAGGTGGGCATTTGAGCAGAATCTGTAGGAAGAGATATTGAAAATGTATCTGTATGAACACACATACACTAAATATTTATTATATATGTAAATGCCATTAATTGTGTGCTCGAATGAATGTCCTTTCAAGAAAATCACTACCTTGGTTGGCTATCTATTTATCCCAATGTTTCCACTACTCCAAATATTTTTGTTTAGCATATTAATTATAGATGACTAGTCCTGATCTTATAAATTTTATAATATCAACACATGTATTACTTTTATAATCAGAAGAAAGTTATTTTTAAAAACATTTTTAAATACACATGTTAACGTATACATAATGGGTACTGCTTTGGAAATCTTCTTGGGACCTCATAGAAAAGAAATCTGTTTAAACGTTTCAGAAAGCAAATTATGTACTGTTACTAATAGATACAATTATATATAGAAATATATATTCCATTGTATGTGCAATGTATACATTTTGGAGTGAATTTTATCCAGTCCTAGCACGACATTGCTGGGTGGTCCATGTTAATTTAAAGAGGCTGGAAAGCTACACTTTCTAAACCTTTGTTATTTCATTTGTATAACAGAGGAAGATAGTGAGATTGTGCTTTTAACTTCATAGAGCTGTTGTAAAGAACAAAAATGAGAAACTGTATGTGAAAATGCTTGGAATCTGTAAAGTCCTAGGCTACTGTCACCATCATTATAGCTGTCATCTCTGGAAGTATACCAAGACCTCCTACAGGGCAGTGCTGAGGCTCTCAGAACTATGCACCACTGCTGCTTTGCAGCCCTTGGGAGCTCGTCTTTGAGGAGCATTAGCTACACATCTTGCTCTAGTTGTCAGACACCTTAGCCACTGTGTTTTCTTAAGCTTCTGCTTCCATGTGCTGCCTGGAAGTGCATGATTCTGTGGGAAGAACTCGGCAGGACTCTTTACTTATATCTGGTTGCTTCTGCCTGGAGGTAAGGTCAGGTAGGGCTAGGTGTGCACGAGGCCTGCCACATGGTACTGGTGTCTACACAGGGCCAGTATCAGGCCACAAAGACTCCCAGGAAAGCAAGTACAGATGGTCCCAAAGGCAGTAAATGGAACATGCATACAAACCTGTAATATTGCTTTCACATTCCTTGCCATACTGCCAAGGCCAAAAACAGGAGAACTGGGTTTCTTTGACAAACATTTATTTTTTCACTCCTTTTAGGATTCCAACCTGTCTGAGGAGTCTGGCAGTCATTTATATGTCAACAACAGGCAGTTTTATGGGAATGGCATGAGCAAATTGTCTGCTAAGACTTTCAGCTTTGTGTGAAAAATGAATTGCAGCTTAGTGAAGCACAGCCGAAAACCTTCAGCTGCCTTTTGAAGACTCTCAAATTCTATGTATCTATACCCGAGTTCTCTTCTATGATCTAAAGAATGATATGTTGGTAAATGTTTAACAACCGATTTTCCAAGTTAAAAAAAAAATACCCTGAATTGTAGCATTTGTCAATTTCCATGGTTGAAGTATTCTCACTTTGGCCAATATCAAGCTACTGACACCATCTCACTGAATGCAGAGTTAGGAAGAGATACAGAGCATGTGTGAGTCTGCTCCAAGTACAGCACTGAATCCAAACTTACATATCAAATGTATCCTTTATGTGTTTACTTGGAGGGAAAACAAGTATCTCATAATCAACACACTCAAAATTGAACTAATAATCTCTCTCTGCCCCACGGTCAACCTTGTCCTTGTCCAGGATTTCCTATCTGAGTGTACGGTATCACAATGCAACTGATTTTGTGCGTCAAATCCCTTTTACATTTCTCTTCTTTCTCACTACCATATCCTGGCCATCACCAAGGTCTATCAATTTTATCTTCTAAATATTACATTTATCTACTTCTCCTAAGACTGTGTTTTCATTGGTAATTGCCTGAATTATTGCAAAAGGCTTCTAAGTGGTCTCCCTGTATCCACTCTTGTGCACACACACTCAACTCATTTTTCTAGTATTGACCAGAGTGATCTTTGAAAGATGCAAATCTGAGGACATCATTTCTTTGCTTATGCCCTTTAAATTGGTCTCCCATAGCTCATCATAATAATCAAAATTCTTACAGTAGCCTGAAACAACATGAATGACTACTGTCTCTGCCTCTTTAGCCTACTCCTGTGCTACTCTGCCCTGTGCCACTTGCTCCTTTTGCCCCAGCCACACTGGCTGTCTTTCAATCCCACAAACATACTGAGCCCTTTACCAATTCAGGCCTTTGTACTAAGTGTTCTCTTTCCTTGGAGTTGCTTGGTCTGACTGACCAACTCCTTATTCTTCAATCTCAGCTAAAATCTATCTCAAATCTTCCAATTTGAAAAGGCCCTTCTATTTTTATCTTCCATAGCAGCATGTTATTGGTTTATATTTGATATCAGTGTATGAAAGTCACAGTTGCTTCACATCCAAGCCAATGCTTGATATTATCCAAATTAAAAATTTTTGACAACCAGGTATAATTGTATCTCATTGTGATTTTAGTTTTTATTTCCTGGGTTATTAATAAATTTGGGCATTTAAAAATACGTTTATTGCTTATTTTGATTTTCTTTTGTGTGCTTCGCTTATTCAAATTGGTTGCCCATTTTCTATTGGGTTGTCATATTCTTATAATTATTAGTAGGAACACTTTACATATTATGGATGTTAAAGTCTGTGGGTATATGTGTTTCATGTATCTTCATTTTTTTGCCTTATTTTCTCACAGTCTTCTAGATGTCTTTGGATGAAAATAAATTTTAAATTTAAGGTTATCAAATATTTTATTCTTTCTTTTGT
The DNA here is from genome assembly GCF_902729225.1 of Pteropus medius. Classification (NCBI taxonomy): domain Eukaryota; kingdom Metazoa; phylum Chordata; class Mammalia; order Chiroptera; family Pteropodidae; genus Pteropus; species Pteropus medius. The sequence continues at coordinate 7,340,845 of NW_024344241.1, read as the reverse complement.
TTCTGGCTTTATTGAAAAATAATAGACAATTAGTTGCTTGTATTTACATTGTACAATTCAATGAGTTTTTTCAATTATAGTTGGCATACAATAATATATTTGTTTCAGTTGTATAGCAAAGTGATTAGAGATCTTATAACTCACAAAGTGATCGCTAAATCTAGTACCCCTTTTCTCTCCTACAGATTTATTATAACATCACTTTTTTCCTTATGCTACACTTTATATCTTCTTGTCTATTTTGTAACTATCAATTTGTACTTCTTAATCCTTTTGCCCCCATCCCATCTAGCAGCCCTCGAAATATTCTCTGTATCTATGAGTTTGTTTCTGTTGTGCTTTATTTCCGTTGTGCTTCGTTTCTGTTGTTTGTTTTGTTCTTTAGATTCCATATGTATATGAAATCATGTGATATTTATCTTTCTCTATCTGATTTACTTCATTCAGTGTAATATCCTCTAGGTCCATCAAGGCAATATCTTTTTCTATCCCCTTCCTTTTAGTTTGTGTATATCTTTTAATCTGAAATGAGTCTCTTTAGGCAGCATATGTCGAGGTCTTATTTTCTTATCCATTCAGCCACCCTATATTTTGGTTGGAGCACTTAATTTTTTTCCATTTGAAGTACCTGTTGATAGGAACATAGTTATCACCATTCTTTATTTCTGTTTTTGATACATGTTTTTCTTCCTTCTTAAAGAAGTCCCTCCAATATTTCCTGTAATACTGACTTGGTGTTGATAAATTCCTTTAGCTTATTTTTGTCTGGGAAGCTCTTTATCTGTCCTTTGACTCTAAATGATAGCTTTTCTGTATGAAGTATTCTTGGTTATAGATCCTGGGTTTTCATCACGTCGAATATTTTGTGCCAAGCCTTCTGTCCTGCATGGTTTCTTTTAAGAAATCAGCCGCCAGTCTTATGGGTGCTCCCTTGTAGGTAACTAACCACTTTTGCTGCTTTTAAGATTCTCTCTTTGTATTTAACCTTTAGCATTTGAATTATGATGTGTCTTAGTGTGGGCCTCTTTGGGTTCATCTTTTTTGAGACTCTCTGAGCTTCCTGGGGTTTTACGTCTATTTCTTTCACTAGGTTAGGGAAGTTTTCCATCATTATCTCTTTAAATAGCTCTTGAGCTTCTTGTTCTCCTTCAGGTACCCCTATGACCTGGATATTTTTACATTTAATTTTGTCCAATAGGCTCCTTAAATTATTATTATAGTCTTGGCTTCTTTTTTTTCTTGCCATTCTGATTGGATGTCCTTGGCTACCACATCCTCTATATTGGTGATTCGAGCCTCTTCTTTGTCCATACCATTTATTTCCTGTAATATATTTTCCAACTCAGATAATGTGTTCTTCATTTCTGACTGGTTCCCTTTTATAATTTCCATTTCCATTTTTATGTTTTTTTTTTTTAAATCTCTTTGTTAAAGTTTTCACTGAATTCATCTACACTTCCCCTAAGTTCATTGAGCACCTTTAAAACCAGTGTTTTGAACTCTGCATCTGTTAGATTGCTTGACTCCATTATTTCTGGATCTCTGGTCTGTTCTCTCATGTGGTTTCTGCTTCTTTGTCTTCCCATTTTGGCTGTCTTTCTGTGTCTGTGTTTATGTACTAAGCAAAGCACCTAAGTATCTTGGTCTTATTACACATGGCTTTGTGTAGCAGGTATCCAGTGGCACAGTCCTGAGAGGGGTTCAATTGCAGGCCAAGTTTAGCCCAGCCTGTGCCCCTCTGGGTCCACCTGTTAAGATTCAGCAAGCAATCCACAGATGCTGTGCTTATAGTTGCCTCAAGAGACCACGCCTGAAACTGAGGCCAGGTGCCATCAGTGTGGATCTTGAGTTGGCTCAGTAAGGATCATTGGACTTATCTAGGATACAACTGGATGTGGCTTGGGTGGGGCCATGAGTTGGGGGAGGTAGAGTTTCAGAAAATCCTCTGGGCAGAGCGACCTATGTTATCCAGTTCAATGATGTCTCAGCTATGGCAGCACTGTGTCCGTATACTTGGAGTGGGGAGGGCTCAACAGAGGAACAATAGATACTACTGGCACTTTGCTGTGGAGAAAGCCTCACCTCCGGCCCTCACTCCAACAACTCAGTGTCACCCTGTAAATCCCTGGCGCCCCTGTACCACCCCCCGCCCCCGACCTGGTGCTGGTGCTCAGAGCGAGCAAGCTCATCACTGCGAAAGTCTGGTTGTGGACACGGTCCCTTTAAAAGGCGTCTGCAGCTGCCACGGCCTCGATCCCACTCAGCTGCTGAGGACTGGGCAACCTCCATTTTCACCCACTCCAACCTTCTACCATTGCAGAATGATTAATTATTTCACTCCCTAGTTGTAGTGCTTCTATTCATCTAGATCCCAGGCAACTTTCCATGCTGTTTGCTCCATGTTTCCATCCCAACTTTGATCTCAAGAGGGATGAGTAAAGCCTCTATCATCTATGCTATTTTTCTATTCTTTCTTTTCGTAACTTCTGTTACTACTTGTAAGGGTCTGCTGAGGTAAAATTTCTCAGATTTTGTTTTTCTGAAAAGGTAATTATTTTCTCTCCATTCTTAAAAAAAATAATTTGGCTAGGTAAAGAATTTTAGTATGATAGTAATTTCATTGTGATAGGAAGTCAAGATTCAATATAATTCCTTTTCTTTGAAGGTTTCTGTCTTTTCTCTCTGGCTCACATTTAGAATCTTCTCTTTGTCTTTGATATTCTATTATGTTCTCTCTATCCTTGGATTTATTATGTTCTCTCTATCCTTGGATTTCTTTTTGTCTCTCCCACAAAGAATTGATTGGGCTTCCTTTATCTGAGGGTTTGAGTCTTTTGGTAAGCCTGGAAATTTCTCATTCATTATCTTTTGAATATTGCTCTTCTTCACTCTCTCTTATCTCCTATTAAATTCTAATTGAACATAAGTTACATAGTTTCATTATGTTTTTCTGTCTTTTCCCCCCTCTGGGTTTCATTATGAATTATTTCTTCATATCTATTTTCCAGTTTAGTAATTTTTCATTTGGTTGTGCTCAATCTGCTTTTTAACATGTCTAATAAAAAGTTAAACTTAATCATTGTAATTTTCATTTCTAGAAGATCTATTTTACAAATGAGCTTGATCATTTTAAAACTCTAGAAGAATAAAATATGTATTAAAATATTAAAATATCTATTTTATATTCTGTTGGAAATTTTTCATATTTAAAATCTTTACCTAGTAGTTTGGAGAAACTTGGTGGAATGAGAGATGTCCTCAGATCTCTCTCCTTGAAACAACAATAAACTGAATATCTAAAATTCAACAAAAAAACACCCAAACTGCACACTGGCATGTCTGAGAGTGGGGTATGCACATAAAAGCTACCACAGTTCAGAACCCTAGATGTCAGGCGGTGGACTGAGAGTAACAAAGAAGCTGCCTCTCGCAGCCAGAGCTCCCTGTAGGAAGGGGAAAGGGGGAAGGTGCAGTGAGATCCCTGAACAGCCCTGCCTGGGAGTGCTGTGAGCTCTACGTGGCCAGTGGCAGTGCCCAGTCATCAGGGTAGAAAGCAGAGAAGTGGGGACAGCAGGGAAACGGGCATGGCAAAGAAACAAATTTGATTTTTACCAGCCGAGGTTGTAAAACTGAGGCTGATCCACATTCCCCATCTCCCAACCCAGAGGGCCCCTCCCCACATATACTCCAAGACTGAGCACTGCAGAGCACCAGAGGAATCTGAGCAAAGGCTACCAAAACTGTCACTAACATTGATAGGGACTGAGACTGAGGGTAGCGAGCATGATTAAACATCTATAAGAAAAAAAGGCATTATTAAGGCTTTGTATAAAGCAGAGATCCAAGAGGCTAAGATGCCATCTACTGGAAACCAAAAGAAAAAGGCCTTCTGTGCAACAGGTTAAAGAGAGACCTTTATATAATACATCTTTCTGGAAAAAAAATCTCCGCCCAGGCAGAGAAATAGTCCCTTAAAACCGTTAACAACCAAGGTGACAAGGCATCTCAGAAAGAAAGAGAAAAATCTCCAGAAAATTAGCTTACAGACATAGAAATATGCAACTTAAATGACAGAGAATTCAGGATGGTACTTCTGAAAAAAACTCAGTGAGATCCAAAATAATTCATATCAACAATTCCAAGAATTGAAAAAAACAACTAGATGAGAGAATGAGTTTTTTAGCAAGGAGATTGAAACCCTCTAAAAGAACCAAATAGAACTTCTAGAGATGAAGAACACACTGAAAAAGATGAAGAATGAAATAGCAAGCTTGGGAAATAGAGTTGACCAAATGGAGGAAAGGATCAGTGATATCAAAGACAGAAATCTAGAAATAAATCAGAAGGAAAAAAAGAAACCAAAGAATGAAAAATAATGAAAGAGAAATACAAGAACTAGCTGATACCATCAGGAGAGGAAGCATTAAAATAATGGGCATTCTCAAAGGGGAGGAAAAGGAGCAGGTACTAGAAAGTATTTTCAGACAAATAGCGGACGAGAATTTCCCAAATCTAAGGAATGAGCTAGAAATTGGAATTCAAGAAGTCAACAGAACACCCAATTATCTCAACCCAAAAAAGACTTCTCCAATACACACTGTATTAAAATTATCAAAAATCAACGACAAAGAAAGAATTCTCAGGATAGCCAAGGAAAAAAAGACAGTAACCTATAAAGGAAAACCCATATGATTATTGTCAATCTTCTCAGCACAAACCTTACAAACTAGAAAGGAATGGAATCAAATATTCAAACTATTAAATGAAAGGAACTATCAACCAAGAATAATGTACCCAGCAAAGCTCTCCTTTCAATATGAAGGAGAAATAAAGACCTTTCCAGCATACAGAAATTGAGGGAATTCACTATGAGGCCTGCATTACAAGAAATACTGTAAAACAAAATAACAAAAAATATACATAATTGGGAGTAAGGTAACTATCAGGCAGATAGAAGAAGAGGAGTGCAACCCCTACAAGGAACAGGGCATTATAAGCTTAAAATAAGAAGAGATTTGCTATAGCAAGACAATAATGAATGTTCAGCATACATAGGAACAAACTGAGACAACAATGACTAAAATAAAGGAAAAATCATTAGATTATCGTCGGACTATTCAGCACAAACCATACGAGTCAGAAAGGAGTGGAATCAGTTAAAGAAACTACCAGCCAAGAATAATCTATCTAGCTAAGCTCTCCTGTAGATATGAAGGAGAAATGAAGACCTTTCTAGACATATAAAAATTGAGGGAATTCTTCACTATGAGGCCTATGTTATAGGAAATACTGAAAGGTGTCAGCTCACCTAAAACAAAATGATGAAAAAAAAATACATAATTATGAGTAAGGTGACGATCAGGCAAATAGAAGCAAAGGAGTGCAACCCTTACTAAGAACAGAGTATTAATAAGAATAAACAATAAGAAGAGATTTGCTAAAGCAAGATAGTAATGAACATTCAGCATACATATGGACAAACAGAGACACCAATGACTGAAAAGTGGAATGGAGATAAGGCATGTGCAGAAAAAAATGGATAACTGTCTTTTATATATAAATATCTTTTACATGTTTATATATAACTATCTTTTACATGTTCATAATGGTAACCACAGGCCAAAGATTCAGAACCGAAGTACATAACATAAAACAGGGAAAACCCACAAAACCCAACCAAAACAAAACAAAACAGAACAAAACAAAACAAAAAACCAGAAATGCAAAGATATTTGTCTCAAGGTTCGACCACATACTGGGACACAGAGATAACCTCAACAAATAGAAGAGAGTTGAAATCATAGCAACCATATTCTCTGATCATAATGCTTTGAAGCTAGAAATCAACTGCACAAAGAAATCAGGAAGAACCACAAATACATGGAGATTAAACAACATGCTACTGAAGAATAACTGAGTCAGAGAAGAAATAAAAAGAGAGATCAAGAGATACATAGAAATGAATGATAATGATAGTACAACGGCAAAAGAGGTCATAAGAGGAAAGTTCATGTCATTACAGGCCCACCTTCGAAAATAAAAACGAGCCCAAATAAACAACCTAACACTTCATCTTTAAAAAACTAGAAAAGGAAGAACAAATGAAGCCTAAATTCAGCAGGAGGAAAGAAATAATAAAAATTAGAGCAGAAATAAATGAAATTGAAAACAAAAAACAATAGAAAAAATAAATGAAACAGCTGATTCTTTGAGAAGGTTAATAAAATTGACAAACCCTTGGCCAGACTCACTAAAGAAAAGAGATAAAGGACACAAATAAACAAAATTAGGGATGAAAGAGGAGAAATTACGACTGACACTGCAGAAATACAAAGGATCATACAAGAATACTGTGAAAAAATATATAATACCAAATTTAATAACCTAGAAGAAATGGACCAGTACTTAAAAAATACGATCTTCCTAGACTAAATCAAGAAGAACTGGAAAATCTAAATAGATCAATCAGCAGTATGGAAATTGAAACAATCATCAAAAACCTGCCAAAGAAGTAAAAGTCCAGGACCAGAGGGCTGTACCAGTGAATTCTACCAAACATTCAAAGATTTAATACCTATTCTCCTTGAATTTAATACCTATTCTCCTTGAATTCTTCCAAAAAATCCAAAAGGAGGCAATACATCCAAACTTATTTTATGAGGCCAATATCACCCTGATACCAAAACCCGGTAAAGATAACACACAAAAAAAGAAAACCAGAGACCAATATCTTTCATGAACACAGATGCCGGAATCCTACATAAGATACTAGTGAACTGAATACATATTAAAAAGATTATATAGCACGATCATACCCAGTTGCACAGGTATGGTTCAACATACGCAAATTGATTAATGTGATACACCACATAAACAAATTAAAAAATAAGAATCATTCGATTATGTCAATAGAAGCAGAAAAAGCCTTCGACAAGATGCAGCATCTATTTATGATCTTAACAAAAATGTTATAGAAGGAAAATACCTTAACATAATAATAGCCATATATGACAAACCCTCAGCCAACATTATACTGAGGTGAAAAACTATAATGGTGAAAAACTAAAATCCTTCCCTCTAAGATATGGAACAAGGCAAAACTGTACACTATCACCACTGTTATTCAACATAACATTGGAGGTCCTAGTGAGCACAATCAGACAAGAGAAAGATATAAAAGGCATCCTAATACGAAACGACGAAGTCAAACTGTCACTATTTGCAGATGACATGATTCTCTATATAGAAAACATAAAGACTCCACAAGAACACTACTAGAAATAATAAATGAATATAGTAAAGTTCTGGATACAAAATCAACGTTCAAAAACCCATAGCATTCCCATACTCTAATAATGAATTGTCAGGAAAAAAAATGGAAAAAATAATTCCTTTTGCAATCACAACAACAACAAAAAATACCTAGGAATAAATTTAACTGAACACGTGAAGGACCTATATAATAAAAACTACAAGACCCTATTAAAAGAAATCGAAGAAGATACAAAGAAATGGAAAGATATTCTATGTTCTTGGATTGGAAGAATCAACATAGTTAAAATGACCATATTACCTAAAGCATTATACAGATTTAATGCAATCTTCATTAAAATCCCATCAGCATTTTTTAAAGAAATAGAACAAAAAATCATCAGATTTGTATGGAAGCACAAAAGACGCCAAATTTCCATCGCCATCCTAAGAAAAAAGAACGAGGCGGGAAGCATCACTCTGCCCAACTTCAAATTATAGTACAAAGCGACAATAATCAAAACTGCATGTTATTGGCAGAAAAACAGACACATGGACCAGTGGAATAGAATCGAGAGTCCAGAAGTAAACCCATATTTATATGGGCAAATAATTTTTGAGAAGAGCCAAAAACATACAGTGGAGAACGGAAAGTCTCTTTAAGAAGTGGTGCTGGGAAAACTGGAAATCCACATGCAAAAGAATGAAACTAGACTATTGTCTATCACCAGTCTCCAAAATTAACTCAAAATGGATCAAGGACCTGAATAGAAGACCTGAAACAATAAAACACATAGAAGAAAACATAGGAACTAAACTCAAGGACCTTGGACTTAAAGAGGATTTTATGAATTTGACCTCAAGGGAAGTAAATGCTAAAATAAATAAATGGGACTTCATCAAACTAAAAAGCTTTTGCTCAGCAAAAGAAATCATCAACAAAGTAAAGAAATAACTATCGAATGGGAAAATATATTTGCAATCAACAACTTTGATAAGGGCCTAATAGCCAAAATATACAAAGAACTCATACAACTCAATAACAACAATAAAAAAAATGATCCAATCAAAAAATGGGCAGAGGACCTGAACAGACATTTCTCCCGAGAGGACATACAAATGGCCAACAAATATTTGAAAAGATGCTCAACATCACTATCTATTAGGGAAATGCAAATCAAAACCATAATGAGATACCATCTTACATCTGTTCGAATAGCTGTTATCAATAGGACAAGTAATAACAAATGTTGGAAAGGATGCGGAGAAAAGGCAACCCTCATACACTGCTGGTCACACTGCAAATTGGTACAGCCACTATGGAAAACAACATGGAGGTTCCTCAACAAAGTAAGAATTGATCTACCATATAATCCAGCAATCCCTCTACTGGGTATTTACTCCAAAGACTTGAAAACCTATATCCGAAAAGGTATTTGCCCATCCATGTTCATAGAAGCATTATTCACAGTGGCCAGGACATGGAAGCAACCAAAGTATCCTATGATAGATGACTGGTTAAAGAAGCTGTGGTGCATATATACAATGGAGTATTAGCCACAAGAAGAGATGAAATACTGTCATTTGTGACATCATGGATGGACCTCGAGATAATCATGCTAAGCGAAATAAGCCAGACAGAAAAAGTTGAAAATCCCATGATATCACTTACATATGGGATATAAACCTAAAAATAACAACTGAACAAGACAAACAGAGATTCATGGATATGGACAATAGACTAGTGGTTACCAGAAGGTAGGGGGAGCCAGGAGCAGGGAGGAAGATGGGGTAAAGGGGGTCAAACATGTGATGACAGAAAGAAATCTAACTATGGGAGGTGAACACACAGTGCAAATATATATATGCATTACTGTTAAAGTGTAAAGCTGAAATTTATTGGATTTCGTTAACCAATGTCACAAAAAACCTTTATCTGATCTACTTTTATATCTATCACCTTATCTATCTATCTATCTATCTATCTATCTATCTATCTATCTATCTATCATCTATCTATCATATCTGACACAGAGATGCAACGCTTATATTTCTCTTCAAGAAGAGAGTTGATGCCCAGCTGTCGATGTCCAGCTGCGGGGAGAAATGAGGTTAGGAGGCAGCCTCCATCTGCAGAGAATGTCCTTGTTATGGCCATGCCCTTTCCAAAATAGCCTGTATCTGGAGAATGAGTGAGGGTTTCAAGACTTGGCTATTTTGGCCAAGTGTAGGACAACACTAGTGGACAATATTCTTGCCAGTGCTCTCTGCTAGGTTGGACAAGCTTTTGTCAGAGCTACACTGTAGTTCGACTTTTCCTTCTGTTTAATATTGCTTTTATTCCTTCTCTTTCACAATTGCTGATCCTAATAAACATCTTGTATCCCAAGTTCTGTCCTGGTGGCCGCTTTCACAAAACTCAATCTACAGTGTGCGTGTATGTGTGTGTGTGTGTGTGTGTGTGTGTGTGTGTGTGTGTGTGTGTGTGTGTGTGTGTGTAGTGAGTGTTCTGCTGCTTCTTACTCATGATACCTTATTTCCTTCTGTTTTTATTTTTCTTGAAACTTTATCTGTTGAATTCCTTGAGATTTGTGTTGAGGTTGAGTTCCTTTTGAGAATGTATAAGATTTCATCTATCAGTTGCCCAAGGGCATTTAGGGTTTCTAGTTCACCATACTGATAGAGATAAATGCCTGTAGTCATATTTAAGTGGCCCTTAAGTTAGAGGGCTGCCAGTAGGGCCAATTAGATCCCAACAGAGGAAGTTTGTGTTGACTGGATCATCAGAAACAAGGAGAAGTTGTAAGTGGCTGAGCAGAGAAAGTAGGAAGCTATTTGTGAGATATCCACATTTATGAGAAATGTCTCTGAAGAATCTACAAATGCATTCTGAGAAAAATAGTTTTGAATGTCCTCAAAGAGGTATTACAAGAAGATGAAGGCACTTCCTGTCAAATAAGACTTTTCCTGGCTCTGCTTTTCCTACTTCCTCCCTGAAGGAACCAGAGGAACATTCTAAAGAAGGGAACAGAAGCAGAAGCATTTAGCTTGGAAAGAAAAAGGAGACCCTTCACCTCAAGACCTCCAGGAAAAAGTTGGAAGAGGGAGAAGCTTTAAATAAACTTTATTATTTTGATTATTTCCATGGAATAAATGAAACCCAATTGCTAAAAGAAGACCATTCCTGTTTATTCTTACAACTCAATGTGGGCAGACAAGCTATTGTGTCTGCCCAATATTCCCTATAGGCAAGGATGAGAACAAACTCCACAGAACAACTTGGAATGAACTAGGAGAAGGATAAAGATATTTCCTGGTAGAATCTGGTCTTTTAACAGAGAGACTACCTAGATTCAACTAGAATATCAAGTAGTTGGAGGAATATAAGCAGTTGGGGAAAATATGGGATTTTTTTTTTTTTTTTAGGTAAGAGGGGTTTGAGTGCATTTATATGTTTTTGGAAATGAACTTATATGAAAGGAGGTGTTGAAGAGAAAGGAGAGAGGGGGCGATAAGAAGGGAAATTTCCAAGGGCACAGAAGAATGGGAGCGTAGGTGAAGTTATTAACTTTAGATGAAGAAGCGGATCATCTATTAATTTTAAAAGAAGAAAGAAGAAAGGATGCATATGCTTGCAGATTAACTCTATATGTTTCATGGCAGAAATTTCAGAGATTTCTTATCTGATGACTTCTTTTCTCTTTGAAGTGGAGGCAAGGTTGCTTTTTGAGAGTGAAGGGCCAGGCAATAGGGTGATGACTAAAGGCAAGTAGGAGGATGGGAGAATCCACTCTTGGCTCAAGTAATGCTGAAAAACAAGAGTTTATAGTGGAATTCATCTATACTGTTGCATGATTTTCTCCAGGAGCATAGCCAGCATGGATGTAGAGCAGGAAGGGGACAGCTAAATCACCTATGTGCAGAACATATTAAAGCTTTCTAGTGTCCAGAATTCTTAGTCTTTTGCATAGAATTACTTTTTCCTTGTATAAGGAAAAAACTTGTTTCTCTTTATTCTCACAATACTACAACATAACTACATACTTCACATTTTGACACTAAAAATGTAGATTTTCCACACATCATATGATTCTCTGATACCAGCTGGGTGTCCTACAATTTAACACAATTCTAACACTATCTACTTGGAGATAGCATCAAATACCATAGGTGGTTAAGATCTCAGTCCTATAGGACTGCTCCTCCTCCCCTATGCTTCGGATGCCAATTGTAAGTCCCCCTACACTTCTGACCTACTTGGGTTTAATAATTTACTAGAACAATTCACAGAGGTCAGGGAAAAACATTTAGTGGTTTGTTATAAAACAATATTATCAAGGATTCAGATTAACATCCAGATGGAAGAGATGTGTAGAGCAAGGTATGGGGGGAGGTATGCCCTCTCCAGGCATGCCACTCTCCCAGCATGTTTGTCAGTCTTCGTCTCTAGTGCATATACATAACAGTTCTTACAATGGGTTATTTCTGAGCATGACTAGACTATTGTGATAAGTAATCACTCCTGCTGATTCGTCCTCAAAGATTAGTAATGTTAAAATTTGGAGAACATCTCACTAAAACCTTCTATATGTTGACTACAGATGCAAGAAAATAAAAAGACTAAATCAACTTCTCAGCGGTGATGCCAAAGCAAACTTTTTCATGCATCAGAATCATGTGGGAGCACTAGCTGATTTGTGAGTACACAGATTGCCAGGCTCGGCTTTTAGAGTTTCTTGTTTAGTTAGTCTGAGAGAGCCAGAGAAATTTAAATTTCTCACAAGTTCCAGATGGTGCTAGTCAGGGGATCATACTTAGAAAATTGCCGTGGTGAAGTAATGAGACAGGTGATAACAAAGCTTCACAATAATAATCAGGTAGTACTCATCTTTAATATAAACAAATGCAGTCAAAGCGAAGTTTAAAAATAATGCTATCCAGAGTGAAGTTTAAAAATAACTCTTTCTAAAAATAACTCTGTTCCTCAATTTCTTTGAAAAAGGTTCTGATCACTCATTTCCGTGTAGCACTTATTTAATCAAGTCTACAGGTAAAGGAAGATGGAGGAGACAAGGATATCTGAGTCCTTAAAGATGTGAAGGTTGCCATCAGAATTGTGCCATTCCAGTCTCAGATACACAAAGAGAGATGAATAATGGTTAATGAGTTTTCGCTGGTGTCTGTATGTCAATATCATGGATTTTAATGTTTGGTGAGAAAGAAATGTTACGATGTCTCAGTAACAGAAATCAAGCAAAGACTTAAGTAAATTAGACCATGTACTACTTAGAAAAAGAGCTAAAAAGTTGATTTGTACCAGATGTACAATAATAGTTATGTAATAATTTAGCTTTTTATTTAATAGTTAAGTTTATGGAAGTGCTGTGTAAAATATCTAGAGAAGTGTTAAGTATTTAAAAAGTCATTGAACAATAAAATAGTACAAACAATGGTGAGAATATTTTTCCTTTTCACACAAAAGCCATACAGATTTTGAAGAATTTTTAGCATCAGATTGGCCAATTGAAGAGCTAACCAATCTCTTTTATAGAGAAAAGAGAATATAGTATTCTCTCTATCAAGAGATTTCTTTCCCTATTGATAAATTTGTGTTCCTGTGATTACACTGCATGTTCTACCTGTCTAATCTCACTGCTGAAGTTGTAATTCTTTTATTTTTGTAAAAAAAGGCATTATTATTATTATCTGTGACCATTTTTTCAATTCCATAAAAGAAAAAAACAAACTGCAGAGTCCCTGTAATCTTGAAAAAAGCATTTGGCCTGGAAGGTGCTTCTTGGCTGTGTGCCAGTAACAATGACTATCGAGACAACCTTTATTTAGTCCAAAATTAGTAACTTGAAACTTTATTGTTTAATTTATGTTCAATTATTCAGAATTGGCTCAACTTTAGTCACAGGATAGTTTATGAAGAAGAATTTCCATGTCCAAGGAAGAAACCAAGATCACTACAAAGTTACATGATGGAAACTAAAAAGGAAAAAAACCAAACCATCCTAAACAGATTTTATTAATTGTCTTTAACTACTTAAAATATTTAATGTAGTCTCCTACCTTATCAATATGTAACAAGCCGCTGAATTCGTACAATTGTTCTGGGAAGCCAGTTGGCAGGCAAACACAGAAATTGCTGGCTCATAGCTTGGTGAGAAAATCAAAAGAAACATTTGGCCTTCAGTATCCGTGGTTTTCACATCCTTGGATTTAACCAAGTGGTGACTGAAAATATTTGGAAAAAAAAATGTTAACATTGTTGCTGACCTGTACTATGTATTTAGGTCTATGATGGTTGGGTCTATACTGAACTGATGGTTGGATTTCTTTTCTTGTCATTATTCCCTAAACAATACAGTTTAACAAATATTTACATAGCATTTATATTGTATTAGGTATTATAAATAATCTAGAGATGATTTAAAATGCACAGGAAGATGTACATAGGTTATTTGTAAACATTATATCATTTTGTGTAAGGGACTTCAGCATCTGAAGATTTTGGTATCTGTAGAAGTCCTGGAACCAATCCCTGGTGGATAACAAGGGACTACTTGTAGTTGGTAATTTTCTTCTGTGTTTTATTTTCTCTTCCTCTGCTCTCTCTTTCTTCCCTCTTGCCTTTCCCTCCCTTTACCCATTTTCTTTTTTGGCTATTGAAGATTTATTGCCTTTCAGTACTTACAGATGATGTTTTCATAGGCTTTAATGAGGTCCCAGCAGTTTTTAACAATAACAGGACATTACTGTTTGTAAGATATATTACGTGTTTTCCCTCATCTTTTTCCCTTGAATGAAATGCTTAGAAGCATGTTAACCTCCAATTCCCTTTCCTTTACCAAGATAAATGGTTCGGTTACTTAATAGGGCTAAATACTTTGCAATGACTTAAAATACTCATTTGAATAAAATTTTAAAAAGATCATTTGTGTGCTTTGTAAAAATGTACTTTCTGGTACAGTATTTGAGCACATGCAAAACATCTGTTCATTATCAGCCTTGAAAGTCTTTTCTAAAACCATCTTTGCTAGTTGTGCATCCTGATGGCAATTTTATGACCTTTCCTGATCCTCTCGGAGAGAGCTGGTCAGGGCCAGTACTCCCGTATTCCTCCGGTTCCCATCTGGCTCCAACACCATGTGAATCTGCCATTAACAAGGACTCTCTCCCGTTGGCCGTGCTGGCTGGAAAGGTCAGAGCTCCTCTAGCTGCATACGTGCCACTCATGGCCATGGAGGTATTTTTTAAAAGGAGAAAACATGATGAGCAAGTGCCTCAGCATTGCCAAACTCAGCACAGGCAATCCCAGCACTTGTTCTTCTGTGGTGGCAGGGGTGGGAGCCAAGTTTTGAGGTATTTCTTCTTACAGGTCAGACAGATTAAAAGTAAGCAACAAAAAAAGAAAGCATGCTGTGTCCCATGATGTAACACACAGGGACTTCAATAAAATCAGGCATTATCCTTTGAGGAATCAAGCTGCAGGGAGTGCCTTTCGGTCAGAAGGGGCTTTGAGGAGGAAAGCTCAAAACTGTCCCCATATTAGTGCATTCTATTTTGGTTCTGGGTTAGCTTTGGATCAGTGGCTTTCACTCTGCCCTGAAATTAGCATGTTATAAACAGACGGGTTGGGTGTTGGGTCTCCAATTCATCAAAGAAGCCAGCTTGAAAAATCATTCTGGGAAACGGAATGAATCATTTGTTCCAGTCACAGAAAGTCACTATACCTTGAGAAACAGACCGTCAGCAAAGGCCCCCAGATGAGTAGCCTCATATTTGCTGTCCAATAGCCACAGTTCTCCCTTCATTCTAGGCTTTCAGTTTTTCAGCCTGTCACTTCACTACTCATATTATTTAGGGTTTCATTTCTGCTAATAGGTTTTCTTTAGAGACTATCTGGAGACAGCTTTTTGAGAGCCTTCCTTTTCCGGATTCTTGTGGGAGAGAAACCACAGAGCTATTTAATATAGTCTGCGATAACCCTCATTTTCCATCCTCTGTTTTCTGGGCAACTGCCTTTGCTCTTCACACACACAAGTAATGACTGAAAATGAGTTCCAGGCAAGAGAAGAAATCTGCATGCTGTGTGTTGTCAGCCCATGCGGGTCCGATGCTGGTTAGGCTGCATTTGCCCATTCTTGATGTTCCTTCCAAGTCTGGCTCCCTTTAGTCTTAATGGAGATACTTGCTCATTCCACCTGTGGCAGGAGGGGCGGTGCTGATGATGCCATTTATAGTTTCCCTGCACTCCATTTTATTTAGCTATGTCCCTCTATTTTTTTTTTCCAAAAAAATGCAGTCTGTCCCAAAAAAGGATCAAATGGAAAACTTTATAAATACTCCAAATGGTGGAAACAGGAAGTGGAATAAAAATGATGTAGCAATTCACAGAAAATATGCTGTTATTTTTCCTCTGAAAATATGTGCTATTCATTTTCAGAAAGAGGCTATGCCTAAAGCTGCAGACAAAAACTCACAGTGCCTCCCTCCTCTGACTTTGGAGACTGTTAAGAGAAGCTCCCTTGTGGTGTACCCTAGGGGTGTGGGTTGAGGGTGTATGATTGCATGGCCATGGAAACCTCTGAAAAATACAAATGGTTCTAGTGCAGAAATGTAAAGTGATGCCTTGTTGGGGTACCAGATCCCAGTGTACTGTCTTATTTAACAAATACTTCATCAGTAACAATCATATCAATAATATTAATCCCAAATCCAATGACCTAATTCCTAAGCCATACCTAATTTCTTCCTCTTAGCCTTATTCATGTAATAGTAACTAACATTTATAGAATGCTTACTATGTCTAGGCACTATTGTAAGTGTTTTACAAGTATCCACTCATTTAATCTTTATAACAATCTTAAATGGTGGGCATTATTATTATCATCATCCCCATTTTTTGAATGAGAAAATTGCAGCACAAAGGAATGACTAACTTTCCTGAGAACACATTACTTAGAATTAATGGAGCTGAGATTCAAACCTGGGTAGTTGAACTCCAGAACTAATACCCTAACTAGTATCTCTTTATTGTGGATTAAGAAAAGACTAGAAAAGCAACCACAAAGCACACAGTGAAAAAAGTTAAAAAATTTTTTCTTCTTGACATTGTTTGGACTTCATAAAAGATTAAACAAATATAATTATGATGAGATAGCTTAAACTATAAAGTTAATAAGTGGTATCTATATGTCCTTATAACAGAGAGGCATGGGAGATTTGAAATAGCCAGAAGAGAAGAAACAGACAGAAGAGAAGATAGTGCTATGAAGAGGAAGGCATAAGAGAAGAAGGTCATCTGAAGACGAGGCAGAGATTGGAGTGATGTGGCTACAAGCAGTGGAATTCTAGCAGCCACCAGAAGCTAGAAGAAGCAAGGAACAGATTATTCTTGAAAGTCTCTGGTGGTTGTTCAACCCTGCTGACATTATGTTGTCAACTCAGTGATGCTGATTTCGAACTTTTGGACCCCAGAATGTGATTTTCTAAATTCTGTTAATTAAAGTTGTAATCTTTCAAGGGCAGAGGAGTGAGACAAAGAGGATTAAATACCTTATCTTCTGTGTTGCATTAGTCTAAATCTGTAGTTCTCAAACTTTTTGGCCCTGGTACCCCTCTTACTCTTAAAAATTATTGAGGACTCCAAAGAGCTTATCTTTATGTGTAGTATTTCTATAGATATTTACCATATGAGAAATTAAAACTGAGCAAATTTAAAATATTTATTCAAATAAAAATAGAAATGGCAAACCTATTACATGTTGACATAGATAACATAGTTTTATGAAAATGATTATATTTTCCAAAACAAAAATATTAGTGAGTAGAGTGGCATTGTTTTATATTTTTGCAAATCTCTTTCCTTTCTGGCTTAATAGAAGACAATTGGATTCTCTTGCTTTGCATTAAATCCGTTGCAAATGTATGAAGAAAATCTGGGCTCACATAGATATGAAGTTGCAAAAGAAGGAGTATTTTAATAGCCCTTTAAATAATTATAAATATTCTTTGAGTCTTTATACAAATTAAATGATAATTTTAAAAAGTGAATTGTAATGTAAAATCTGAAATTGTATCAATGAACTCTTAGTACCATTGATATGTTTTGTACTTTGAATGAATCTTTTACCCATGGATTATTTTTATTTATTTAGTTTAAATTGCTGTAAAATATACATAACATGAAATTTACCTTCTCAACCATTTTTAAGTGTTAACTGAACTGTACACTTAAAAATGGTTGAGAAGGTAAAATTGTTGTGCAATTATCACCACTATCTATCTACAGAACTTTTTTCATCTTGCAAAACTGAAACTCTATACCCATTAAACAATAATTTCCCTGTCCTCCCAGCACATTACAATCACCATTCTACTTTCTGTTTCTATATATTTAACTACTTTAGGTACCTAATGTAAATGGAATCATGCAGTATTTGCTTTTTTGTGGCTGGTTCATTTCACTGAGCGTAATGTCCTCAAGGTTCATTCATGTCATAGCATGTGTCAAAATTTCCTTTCTCTTTAGGGCCAAACAATATTTCATTATATGTATATACCATATTTTGTTTATCCATTCATCTATTGATGGATACTAGGGTTGCTTGCACCCTTTAGTTATTGTGAATAATGCTGCTAATGAACATGAGTGGACAAATGTCACTTGAAACCTTGTTTTCAATTCTTTTGGTTATATATCCCAAAGTAGAATTGCATGGTAATTCTAAATTTAATTTTTTGAGAAACTGTTTTCCATAGCAGCTATACTATCTTACATTCTCATCAAAAGTGTACAAGAGTTCCAATTTCTCCACACTCTCACCAACACTTGTTATTTTTATAACCATTTTAAAGTATGCAGTTCAGTAATGTACAGTATATTAACGTTGTTGTGCACCAATTTCCTGAACTTTTTCATCTTGCAAAATAAAACTCTGTATTCATTAAACAACAGCTCCAACAGCTCCATATCACCACCCCCCGACCTCAACCCCCAGCCCATAGCAACCATCATTGTACTTTCTGTTTCTATGAATTCGACTACTTTAGATAACTCATATAAGTGGAATCATATATTTGTCTTTTTGTGACTGACTTATTTCACTTAGCATAATATTCTCAAGGTTCATCCATGTTGTAGCATGTGTGAGAATTTTCTTTCTTTTTAAGGCTTAATTATATCCCAATGTATGAATATATCACATTTTGTTTATCTAGTCATTTGTTGATAGATGCTTGGGTTGCTTCCAACTCTTGGCTATTGGGAATAATGCTGCTATGTGCATGAGTGCAGAAATATCTATTGGAGATCCTCCTTTCAATTCTTTTGGCTAGATATCCAGAAGTGGAATTACTGGATCATATGCTAATTCTATTTTTAAGTTTTTGAAGAAATGCCATGCTGTTTTTCATAGTGGATGCACCATTTTACAACTCAACCAATGGAGCACAAGAGTTCCGATTTATCTACATTCTTGTCAATCTTAGTTCTTTTCTTTCTTCTTCATCTTTTTTTTTTTTTTT